>NC_070598.1:26898735-27161235 GCF_027409825.1 Scomber japonicus
ACACACACACACACACACACACACACACACACACACACACACACGCACATGGCCACAAAAGACAGAACCCTTACATCTATCTATCTATCTATCTATCTCTGTAGGAGCCATTTCTATGTGAATGTGTGTCAAGGTACCAAATTGGGCCAGTAGGTGTCCTCATGGTGTTGGGTGGCCATTTCTTTATACGGATCAGCACACAGTTTTTCGACCGCTCCGGGCTCCGTCACGTTTGTTTGTTGTATGTGATACAGCTGAATGGACTTTATATGCACTGACAATGAATACTTGCAAAATATTGAAGATCATTGAAACGGTGAGAAATCAAATGAAGAAGCAAATCCGGAAGCTGTTTGTTTCACTAGACACAAGTTATAATAGTGCAGTAGCCAGCGCATCAATTAGTTTTTAGCCTGTCTTTGCAGCCCCTCAGTGGCTTTAAGTGTTAGGCTTAGCCGCTACAATCTCATTGACTGCCACCTTATTAAACAGGTTTATGACTATGATTCTGTTTGTATTGTGCACGTGAGCCCTGTTGGCAGTAATATGTTCTTTAAGTTAAAATATCAGACTTCATTTTAGAATCAATTTAAAATCACAGCAGTTTTATTAAAGATCACACTCAGCTCCTTTACTACAATAAGAGCATGTCATAGATGTTGCGGGTCAAAATAAGATAAGATATTTCTTTATTAGTCCCACAATGGGGAAATTTGCAGTGTTACAGCAGCAAGTGGACAGTAATGGAAGAGCATCAATAAGAAAGAATAAAGAACAGTACGAATAGTAGAGCATATAATAAAAAACAATTACACAACATTTAACAGGCCAATTCTTCAAGAGATAGTATTAGAAATTCTAAAAGGCAGTTCCTCTTCAGAATGAAAGTCCTGATAACATCTCTGCAAGTGATATTTGTGACTCCATTGCACCATAGTTTCTTCTTCACAATTATCTTCACATGAAAAAAATGGACAATCCACCCTTTCACATATAACATGAGAAATGTACATGTGATGATCATTTACTGCATCATTTGCCCAAATGACATCAGAAGAGGTTTTAGGAATAAGTTGTCAAAAGGTAACATACATTACTAGTTTTTTCCAGGAAAAGCAGACACTGATCAAATGATAATATAAGTTGTGTTTATTTTCAGAGGAGCAGAAGTCTTGCAGGTAACACCCATTACTAGTTTTTTCCAGGAAAAGCAGACACTGATCAAATGATAATATAAGTTGTGTTTATTTTCAGAGGAGCAGAAGTCTTGCAGCTCATCTACAAGCGCTCACCTTGGTGAATACTCCCTCTTGTGGCAAAGAGAAAGAAATACATTGCATGAAGTTAAATTTGAACCCACAGTGAAAACACATTTAAATCACATTTAAATACCAACTGTGACATGTGTCCTTGGCACCTAGAGAGGGTGGTGACTGTCACCTTTACCCAAATCAGTGAGGATTACCATGGAAATTGTCAACACTTTTTGAAGCTGTATGATGGGCTCCTCACTGCCTGTTGGACCTTACTGTGGAATGGTATGAAACCCAAAAAGAATCACTGCTTTAATTGTAATATTGCAGACTTAGAAGGATATTCACTGAATCTGATAGTGGTAGGGGTACATCTCCAACACCATGAAGTGTGGTCAGGCTGTTTTGCTAAATGTTGCACATATCTGAAAAGAAATGGAATTGAAAAGACAATGTTTTATGCTGTTAAACTAGGATTATTTGATAAAGAAAGTATGCATTTATCCTCCCTGAAGAAGACTGAATGTGAGGAGATAGCGGTTAAAGGTCCCTTCCAGACATATTTCAAGACATACAAAAATAGTCTGTAAGAAAGTCAGAATACCTTATACAAATTCTGAAATACTTATTCTCCCTGATTGAAAAAATCCTAAATTTATAAATATGCAAGTATTATTAATTTCACAAGCTTAACTGTTGAACACATGTCTCCATTTCACTGAAAACGTTGTGCTCAATGTACGGACGACTTCACATTTCACTTACATTTCATTTACATCACACCTGTGTGTACTGCATACTGGACCACCACTCAGTACTAATTAATTTGTGATATCACAAATGTGAAGATTTAAGGTGAGTACAGACAGACTTTCATCCTTCAGCAAATTAATGTGAAAACAGCCATCTAACTCATACATCATTCTGCACATGAAGTTCAAACATTCATCATATGGAACAATGTGCAAGGAAAAATGTTTTGTAATCCTTAAGATTTCAGTCCTGGTTAATTTGGCAAGTGCAATTTAATAATACAGCAAACACTTATCAGGCAGTTAAAACAGGCAACTGGGTGTCTGCAGAACAACCAACAAAACTGACTGCAGCCTGTTGAAAATGATTATTTTAGATACATTTATAATCAACTTATCACTTTTGGTGGTAACTATGGTGACAAATACAGTGCATTTCCTGTTGCTGCTTTACTATAAAAATCAGCATATATTTACCCAGTTGAACGCTTCTAATCTAGCAGCAGTAGGAAATATTGGTATTGCATTTGGAGTAAGTCAATGAATCACTTATTCTGTCTGGAAATACACAAACACACCCAGAAAATGCAGAACTCATCACATAGGTGGTAACTATGGTGACAAATACAATGCATTTCCTGTTGCTGCTGTAAATATATGCTATGAATTCATAAATGCTAAAGTATCAGCTAATGGAATGAATTTGCTTCATATGATAATGTGGTGCTGTGTGTGATATTATGAAAACAATAAGTTGTGTGTTGAGTGGAAAAGCATGGAAGAGAGTTGAACTTTTGCAAAGACGTGATTATAAGTGTGTATTAACTATGACAAAGAACTACTCTGAAGAAAATATGAAAATAACAATGGGGGCTATTGCTCTGAAGGCATAAGATATAGGATGCTTTGTGTTCTATAAGTTTCAAACAGGAAATATCTCATTATATTGGACGCTGTTCGAGGAGGTCGGATGGAGTTCCATGAAGTCAGAAGATCCTGGAATGTGAGGATGCAAGGATGGAGTCAGATACACAGCCAATCAGAAGACAACACATTGTACATTGCATAAACATTTTGTATAAATACATACATATAAGACTGGGTCAGGGAGAGCATAGTCAGTCAGACTTTGTGAACTGACACAGACACACTTTGTTGTTCGTCAGGGATAGGAAGATCTTGACCCAGAGCTCAGTATGCTTTGTTCATTTACTGCTAAATAAATGGCATATTGAGATGGAATATCTTCTCCTATTTGCTTTATTAAACGAACACGCAGACTCAACTCACACATAGTGTAAGATTAGTCAGTAAAGAAAGCCAACACACCAGTCGATCTTCGTTCCTACCCTCACCTATGGTCATGAGCTTTGGGTAGTGACCGAAAGAACAAGATCGCGGGTACAAGCGGCCGAAATGAGCTTCCTCCGTAGGGTGGCTGGGCTCTCCCTTAGGGTGAGAAGCTCAGTTATCCGGAGGGAGCTCGGAGTAGACCCGCTGCTCCTCCACGTCGAGAGGAGCCAGATGAGGTGGTTTGGGCATCTAATCAGGATGCCTCCCGGACGCCTCCCTGGTGAGGTGTTCAGGGCACGTCCCACCGGTAGAAGACCCTAACCCTAACCCTAACCCTCGGGGAAGAACCAGGACACGCTGGAGAGACTATGTCTCTTGGCTGGCCTGGGAACGCCTCGGGGTCCCCCGGGAAGAGCTGGACGAAGTGGCTGGGGAGAGGGAAGTCTGGGCTTCCCTGCTTAGGCTGCTGCCCCCGCGACCCGACTCCGGATAAGCGGAAGAAGATGGATGGATGGATGGATGGGACGACCCCTTCATGGCCAAAAATTACAAAACACCTAAAAAGTTTTATTTAATTTTAGGAGTGGATCAATCCGGAATTTACTCCATGGATTTGGTAAAAGTGAACCTCCTCACACCTCCACCCAAAAATGAAACCACAACATCCACCGCAACGTCCACCAGCGCACCCGAAATTCTCCCAAGCCAAAGCAAAGGAGTGGTAACTATTGATTACAGCAAATTTAGTACTAGAGATATTGTTAAATTAGCAACCGGCTACACTGATAAAAATATGTGGCTGGACTGGATGACTGTTACTGCATCATCAATGAATATGACTAACTGTGTGGCATGCTCATCAGCCAGACCGATCTTATTCACCACTCCAGCTCCACTCTATCCTCAGGTAGACCCAGCAGGTTTCTACTGCATGATGTCTCTCACCATGCAGAAGAACCCACCCAACTGTACTACTCTGAGTGCCATATTCCCAGCAGTAAAGAGCTCCACCATCCCATCAGTCTTTACCCCTAGAGAAGGTAATTATACATGCTTTTCCCGTGCAGCAGGTGTATCAATTGGAGACACTACTATTCGTACTTATCTACTGTTCTTTATTCTTTCTTATTGATGCTCTGCCATTTCTACTGTCCACTTGCTGCTGTAACACTGCAAATGTCCCCATTGTGGGACTAATAAATCTTATCTTATTTTGACCCGGGAACATCTATAACATGCTCTTATTGAGTGAGTTTGCATTGCTGAATAAAACTGCTGTGATTTTAAATTGATTCTAAAATGAAGTCTAATTTTTTAACTGATCGAACATGTTACTGTACACAGAATTCACGTGCACAATACAGACAGAAACATAGTCATAATCCTGCTTCATCAGGTGGCAGCACACAATGTTGCACCGGAGCTCTCACAAGTCCCTAATACATTCTGGGCTAAGAGCAAATATGATGTAGGCCTAATTAGAAATGCAGAGCCTGTGGTGATCACTCCCGAATCAGACTATCGACCAAAGAAGTATCATTATCCTCTTAAACAGGAAGCCCTTGATGGCATTTGTCCAGTGTTCTGGCAATATTTATTTATCAAGAAGCACAAACTCGTTCTTTGTCTTTCTATAGTTTATTCAGTTGTCTGCAGATGGACTTCCTGCTGTCTCAAGCGTGAGATGGCACAGCGAGCCCGGAGCAGAGGAAATAGTCAGATTATAAACAATACATTATCTTGTGAAAGCATGACCTTGTTCTATCATCAGAACAATGTAAGCACAATAGTCATGTCATAATGTGTGTACAATCAGGACAATGGTTAATCAGTAGATTATAACATGATTATACATGATGTTCACTCAATGTTCACTCAATCAGCATTTCATGTAACATAAGTGGTGTCATGGTCAGCAGATTATGACACACACATACACCTAATCATATGGCATAGTTACTCATTTGTGTCAGAGAAAATGAATAATAAGAATTCCCATTACATTCCCCCATTTGAGCGTATTACGCTCACAAATTAACATTAATCAAACTAACATTAATCATTGAAATTCAAACTGATGATCAAAAAAAGGTCTGAATAAATATATCCCCAGGAAGAGCTCTTGTTCAGTGAAACAGACAGTTCCTTGTTGTTGGGTGGGGTTTGTTGTCATGACAGATTGGTGAAGTCACCTGTGTCATGTTCCAGAATCTAGCCGTTGAACCCCCGTAATTGGTGATGCTGATGTTTGCACATGTTGATGCTCTTAGCCATGTCTTTCACAGTTCTGTCCTTCATGGAAACTCCCAGTGTCTCAGAAATGTTCAATGGTAGTGGCGTCACAGGTATTGCGGCCCCCACTCCGTGAGGAAGTTGTGTGCAGACACAGCAGCTGTCATTTGCAATCCTTCTTGCTGTTGATAGTACTACAGCATACCAAGAATTTTCCTCAGGCTTCAGTAGGGGGTGAATAAACTCTGCAGCTGCTGTTTGAGTTTTCACACCCCTGTTGTTGATTAGGCTGAGATGTGCCTTGTTGCAGGAGCAGTAGCAAGACGATGGTGACAGTGAGCAGGAATATGCTGCAAATTCCTCTACATCTGTCACCCCTCCAGCACCAATGTATATTCGTTGGCGTCATTGCATCAGCCGTGGTGCCTCAACTTACCCCCGTAATCAGTGTACTGCTTCTTGCGGTTCAAGAAACGTGTGGTCCTACTTTAAACCACACTCTTCCTTCACTCACAGTACAAGGCAGTGTTGTTTCACTAACTGATGCTCTGCACGCTTGATGGTGTCTCGTCCATGGACTCAGGAACGCGTGGTCCGTTCTGCGACCTTCACTGCCGTTTCCGTGGTGAGGAGGATTTGGAAAGGTCCGTTCCACCTGCCCGCTTTCCAGCTCTTTCTCCTCAGATTCCTCACTACGACCCAGTCTCCGGATTCCAGGTCATGTAGTCTTCCGTGGCTTTTGGTAGGGCGTCCTTAGCCTGTTTGTCGATATCAGAAAACACAGAGGACAAGTTTGCACAATAACATAACATTTCATCTTTGCACTGGCTGCTATGGAGGAGTTGCCTCTTCACTGGCCGTGCGAAGAGGATTTAAAATGGGCTGAGGCCATTTCTGCTTCTGACCCTAGCTCTCATGTGCATCAAAACAATCGTAGTGCTTTTGTCCAAGTTAAACCAGTTTCCTGACAACATTTAGCCAATTTCCCTTTCAATGTACCATTCTCTCCTTCAACAGCCCCCCGCTGGCTGGGTGAAAAGCACAATGTTACCTCATTTCAATGCCCAAATACTCACCCACGTTCTTCAGGGCTGTGCTCACGAAAGGTGAAAGATGGAATTCCTCATCTGGGAATTATTTCTCTAATTAAAGATTTTGCTTCTGCTGCTGAATCCTGTTTAGAAGTGGGAAAAGCCTATTTGGAAAACATGTCAACAAAAAACAAACAGTATTTCTTTGCCTCTGCCTGCATTGTTAATAGCACAGATCACGCAACTTTGATAAAAAAAATGTTGGGAGAAGTTAGAGAACCCCTTTGTGAACCAATACCTCTGTATTTCACTCATCATATCCCCTTTTGACACATGATCATTCCCATGTGACAACTTAGCATATAATGAAGAAATAAGTATTTGGGTAAACATGGTCTACCATTTGGCCTGTACCACACTTTGTTAGAAAAAAGAGCAACCTGCTTTTTTCTTCCCAACCCACCCTCTCTTCAAGGCTGGCTCTGGCCTGTAGGTCTAAAAGCATAGCGTGAGTCAGTGTTACAGGCTTCAGTTAAGGCAATGAGCTCAGCTGCTTGGGCAGAGAGGTTACATGGAAGAGGGCCAGAAGAGACAACATGGGAGTCAGTGACAAGAGCGTAACCAACTTTGTTCGTTCCTGTGGAGGGACCACGTGATGCTGAACCATCTACAAAGAAAACAAAGTCAGAGTTAGGTATTGGGGTGTCCTTCAAGTCAGGACGAGGAGTGCATTGCACATGCAGCTCTGCCAGGCAATCGTTCTCTCCTTCACCTGGAAGTGGTAGAAGAGAAGCTGAGTTAAGGACAGCACAGTGTTTTACAGTGACATTGGGTATGCCTAGAAGGGTGTTGTGATATCTAGTAAATCTGGCTGCAGTCCGGTGCAATGTTTTTTGATTGTTCAATATGAGTTGAACTGCATGTGGCCTTTTCTGCAGCTGCCACGGCTCTTAAGCACGGGGGAAGGCCTGCAGCGACAGGGTCTAACTTAGCAGAGTAGTACGCCACTGGGCGTAGTTGATCATCATGTTTTTGTAAAAGAACAGAAGTCATACAACCTGTATGCTCATCAACAATTTGGGTGAAAGGCTTAGTTGGATCTGGCAAACCGAGAGTAGGTGGGCTTTGGAGAGCTCATTTGAGTCTCAGGAATGCTGTTTCTACCTTAGCGGTCCATTCAACGCTGGCATGGGTGGCCAACCCTCGTCCATGAATTGGAGTGGAGCCTCGAGGACAGAGTAGTCAAGGATGAAGTTTCTGCAATAGGAACACATATCCAGAAAAGACATCATCTGTTTCTTTGTAATAGGTTTTGGAATTCCTGTCGGAGCCATTGCAGTTTGGACAAACTGGCTTTGTGACCTTCCGCAGCAAGGTGTTTTAGCAGAGATAATGAGTCTCGGCAGCACTGTTCAAGTGTAGGGGAACACATAAGCAAATCACATTAGGGCTGCAACAACGAATCAATAAAATCGATAATCGGTTATTAAAAGTGTTGGCAACAAATTTTATTATCAATTCGTTGTGTCGCGTGATTACTCCATTACTCGCCAAGTTGCGGAGCAGTTCAGCCGGTATCGGCAGAAGCGGACAAAACAGTCTTCTAAAGTGCAGGAGTAGTTCAGGCTACATAAAACTATAAAGTGTGTGCTGCATCCTGCCGAGGTTGACACGAAGTGCGCGTGCGCACGTATGCACGCGCACAAAAGATGATTGGTTTTCTATCACTTTTACGCGTCATATTAATGATATAATGGCACTGTGTGGATCATTTACCTTGCTGCAGTGTGCTCCCTGGTTATAGTAAGTGAACTATCAGCTTCTACCTGCTCAGATCTCACAGTCAGCAGTAGAAGTGGAGGAGAGCAGTAGGGGAATCTAGCACACATAGTTTGTATGGTAGCCTAATGATGGAAAAAGTAAAACTGGTAACTACAAAAATAAACCATAATTTATTACTGTAAATATATAGTTTCACAGACAAATTGTTGTATTTTTTTCTGGGTTGTGTGTGAAATCATGAAGAATAATATGAAACCAGTCTGTACACCACAAAGATGAACTGGTTTAGACTTTATTCTTGGTTGACACTGCTGGAGGGTAATTTTGATTTATAAGTGTGCTCTATTTGTGTGACATAAGGCTTTTTATTACCAATTTGTTATTGTTTGCGATAAATGATAAATGATATAACTGAACCACCACTGAATGTTGAAACAAATCCTGTTAAAAGTTTTATAATTTTAATTTTTCTTTATTATTTATCTATTATTTATTATTTGAACGGCTCAGGTCGATTGAACTACAGAAAATACCTCTTTTTGTGTAGCATACATGTGTATGTTATTTTGTTAAAGCTATCAGACATTAATATTTAGTTGTTTTGTTTAAATTATCATTTATTATTTAATATTACTTTATTAACTCAGAGACGTCCAAGCAGCAACATGTTTGAGGACTGTTTTGCATTCTCAATTTGAAATTATGTTTTGTTTTTGAATGAAGAGGTGGAAATTTAAATAATATTTTTTTATCCGATTAATCGAAAAAATAATTGACTGATTAATCATTTATCAAAATAATCGTTAGTTGCAGCCCTAATCTACATACTGAATTAGAGCGGACCCCGGAGTTAACTGCATAGGTTCCAAACTTTCTTTGAGCACAGCACTGTATATAGTAGGAGATTCAGTGAAACCTTGGCACAGTCCAAGTATGGTGGTCCATGTATATGGCTTGCCAAAAACATGGATAGCATGGATAGCTGAATGAACAGCTTGTAAATCTTGGACAAAACGCCATTCTGTAGGTTAGCCTGAGTCTCTGATTTTCTTTACAGGAAAAATGCGAGTGCGCAAAGGAGAGGTTGGACAGGGAACTATCACTCCTGCGTGGAGTAATGACTGAAAAACTGGACAAATGTTTCCTGTTTAAGAGGATATTGATACTTCTTTGGTCGATAGTCTAATTCGGGAGAGATCACAACAGGCTCTGCATTTCTAATTAGGCCTACGTCATATTTGCTTTTAGCCCAGAATGTATTAGGGACTTGTGAGAGCTCTGGTGCAACATTGTGTGCTGATAGTGCTGTCATGGTTACAGTGTGTTCAGCTGATATGTGTGTTCCCAGAAGAACATACAGTGATCGTAAGGCTGACACAGTTTCAGGAAAGTTTTTAGAAAAACATGACAGGGGAGAAAGAGACAGTTGGATGTCAATCAGAAATTTCTGTGGAGTTCTTTACAAATGGACCAAGATCACACCACTGAGCTAGGTGTGGTTTAGCTAGAGACATGTGGATGAGAGTCAGAGATCTTAAAGAAGGGTAATTGTGAGGGAAATGGAGATACAGATGCTGCGCAGAATGAGTCATTCCAGTAGAGTGTGTGTAACTTTCCCTCTTTTTTTGTTCCAGTTTTTCTCTTAACATTTATAATTGTCTCTTACTCCACTATCCCCCTTCTGGGAATCCAAATTTTTCCGACCACATAGACAACCACTTAACACTGTCCTTTCCGTAGGTCATGTATTCTACCAGATGGCCCTATTTCCTGTATTTCCCATGATTAGCTAATCTTTATTTTAGACGCAGTTGTCACTACGAATCTTGGATCTGTTTTACAACACAATCAAAGATAAAAGCCGCAGTCCCAGATGGAACTTGTTAAGGAGTCAAAGGACTTTTAATACCTTAATCTCTTCCCCTTCCATTGGCGAAGTTTGGGGGGGTTCCCAGGGTGCCCGGAACCCCCTGGTGGTGGCCGGAATTTTCTTTTTTTATTATGATGTACAAATAGTAGGTGGCCTAGATCAGGGGTTCTCAACTGGTCTCACTCTGGGACCCACATTTTCCCATGGTCATTAAGTCGCGACCCACTTTTATAGTCCTTCAAACTACGCAAATGTAGTTTTTAAAAAGCCTTTGAAAACTCAAGTCTTTAACATAAACATACTCATTTTTATTGAGCAAAGTGCATTTCAAAACACCAGAGAACCATGACAACTATGTACAGAATTGAACGAAATAAGTATCAAAAGTGCACAAATTAATTATGGCTACAAAATTATATATTTCACTTATATGTAGGCCTATTCAGAAATAATAAGGAACTTAGGAGGACCATTACAACTGCATGGACAAAAAGAAAAAAGAAAATAAATAAAATAAATATCAAACAATTATGAAAGATCTACAAAGCAAGATCTTTTCTATGGGCTGAAATATGTGCCACCAGAAACTGAATCTGAATCACATAATTTGAATTTTGTATTGTTCAATTTGAATCATTGCATTGAAAAACTGGATCTGAATTGTACTATTTGAAATTGAATGTATTAGTTTGTAACAAATCCGTGTATCATTCGTTCTTTCTATTTAATGGCTCTGCGCGCAACAGAGAGAATGTATCATAGCATCATAGACCGTACCATGAATTCCTGCTTCAGGTGATGCTTGTGCTTTAAAAAGTGCAAATGAAGCAGATAATGGATGAGGCTTGGACAAATATGGTAATGGAAGTTTACCATATATTTTAAAATGTGTAATATATTATTATATTTAAAATATTTTATTATATTTAAGATATAAATATTGTAAAACTTTTGTTTAATTGTCGTCAATGTTAATTGTTGTCCCATATATTTTAAAATTTGTAATAATATTAATTAATTAATAATTATTTGTTTGTTTGTGTTTAGACACAATTGAATTTTAATGTAGATTTAATATTTTTTAAATTATTGAATAATTAATATTATTACCAAAAAAAAAAAATTCAATGCAATGATTCAAATTGAACAATACAAATTCAAATTATGTGATTCAGATTCAGTTTCTCGTGACACATAATTGTGTTGATTCACCTAACCTGTCATTTGGGGAAGTCAGTGAGACAGCTGGGCATGTGGTTTATTTTTGATGAGAGTTTCAAAGTCTGGGAGGACAGTAGACAGAGCTACCCTCAGATCATGCTCAGTGTCCAGTCTGTTTCTCTGCTTTGATTTGAGCTGCAACATGGTGGAAAAGCCACTTTCACACAGATAGGTTGTGCTGAATGGTAGGAGCGTTTTGACTGCAAGAGTCGCGAGGGATGGATATTCATTCATCACATCGTTGCACCAGAAGTGGGGAAGGGTTACCTCGCTAAATCTCCTTTTCATCGTCTGGTCACATGACAGCTCCACCAGCTGATGCTCTTCGTTGCTCGGCAACGCAATGCTTTCCATGTCGATGCGGAAGGGGTCGCGTATCCAAGCATCATTGTTGCTGTATTTCTCAGGGAAGTAGTTGTCAAACCGAGCTTGAAGTTTAATAAGATGCGCACTGAGGGTTTTTTTCCAAGTCATTTTTGGCCGAATTGTCCAGCTGCTGTACTTCATGGCAAGCACTGGGAAACATGTCCAGTCTGTCTTTGGATAAATGATTTATCCACAGTTTGATTTTTTTCTGGAACGCAGCGATTTTGTCGGACTGTTCCTCTTTTTGTGTCCTCTTCCTTGCATAGACACATTTAATGCATTTTGAGGTGCTCAAACACATCAGCAAGATATGCAACTCGTGCCAACCAGATTTCGTTATCGAACAGTTCAGCATATGGGGAGTTATTCTCTGAGAGGAAGGTGGCGATTTCTGTTTTAAGTTCATAAAAACGTGACAACACCTTACCCCGCGATAGCCAGCGGACTTCTGAGTGATACAACACTTGCATGTGCTCCGAGCCCAAGTCTTTACACAGCTTTGAGAAGCAGCGGCTGTTTTTTGCGCTCCGTTTTATGTGGTTCACCACATTGATGACATCTTTCAAAGCCTCGTCAAGCTCCAGCACCATATCCTTGGCCGCCAGGGCTTCACGGTGCAAAAAGCAGTGGTTCCACGTTGCATTTGGTGCTCTCTCCAGAATTTGCTTCACCACACCAGAATGTTTCCCGGTCATGGCAGCCGCGCCATCAGTTGTAATTCCCACGCAGTATTCCCAGCTCAGGCCCACTGAGCTCAAATACAAGTCCACACTATTGAAAATGTCCTCTGCCTTTGTAGTGGTAGGGAGATCTCTGCTGCAGAGAAACTGTTCCTGCAAATCACCATCCAATATGTGTCTCACATAAACCAACAAAATAGCATGGCTAGCTACATCAGTGGATTCGTCCATCTGCAGGGCATAGTAGGGGCTTGCTTGGACGTGGGCTGTGGTCTGTTCTTTAATATTACCAGACATGTCATGAATACGTCGAGCTATGGTATCATTGGACAGCGGTATGGTTTTCAGCTTGTCTGCCGCTGACTGACCCATGACCTCTCTCACCATATCCATGGCTGCAGGTAAAATAAGCTCTTCAGCTATTGTGTGGGGTTTCTTTGCCTTAGCAATACGGTGAGCTACGTGGTAAGAGGCACGGAGAGCTTCCTCTTGTTTGGAGCAAGACGCTGTCAGACACTTCTGTGAAGTCCTCAGCTTCTGGAGTTGTCTTTGAAAAAACTCCACCGGCTTGTCTTTACATGAAGGATGTTTAGTATCCAAATGGCGCCTCAGTTTCGATGGTTTCATGCTCTCATTTGCAAGCACTTCACTACAGATAACACACTGGGGTTTCTGTCCTTTACTATCCTCAATGTACGAAAATCCGCATTTTAAATACGCCGGGTCATATTTACGGTTCGCCATTGCAACACAGACAGTTAGCATCAGTTAACTGACAGTTAATTGACAGTTACCATTATATGTCTATGGTTACCATGGCTACCGCGTCTAGGCGGCTGCACGTGTACCTTTCAAAATAAATCATTTTTCAAAATAAAAGACATGTCAAACATCAGATGCACATTAAATATTATTTACTTTTTTTGACCAGCTGTCCGCGACCCACCCAGAACGGGTCCGCGACCCACTTTTGGGTCACGACCCACCAGTTGAGAACCACTGGCCTAGATGAGTATAACTCTGTAACACATTATCAATAAATACAAACTAACTCAATAAACATAAGAAATTTAAATCCACAAACATATTGTATCAGTGTACTGCTGTCAGAGACAGAACAATACTCAGAAATACTGACTGGGCTGCCGCGCACTTATACAGTGCATAATTTGAACACTGTGGTCTACACAGTGTTCAAATTACGCACTGTATAAGTGCGCGGCAGCCCAGTCAGTGTAACAGTTCATAAATAATGCAAACAGGTGGCCAGATTCATTGCCCGCTATGCATTATGGAATCAAATTTCATATAGATATTTCACAAATGTTACATTTCCCGCGACTGAATGTGCGTTGCCTGGTAACGATTTGTTCAAGGTTTTTTCATTTATTTTTTTTGACAGCTGGAAAGCCAAAATATTACTTCAAACCACAGTAGAGGTAAAACAAAGTTTTAAGTGATCAAAAAGCAGGATAAGACGCCCAGGTAGCATAGACTGCCTTTTGTCCAAAAATCCACCACTGAAGTTTAAATGTTAATATTTATTTAAAAAAAAACATAAATGTAATCATTTCCAAAATTCAGAAAATGTTTTTACCTAACGAAATGATCTGCTTCAATCCATATTTGCTGCTGTTTAGCATTTAAAACAACATTTTGACTTCTCCCACGAGAACAATAATAATAATAATAATAATAATAATAATAAAGGTATTATTATTTATATTATAGCCTATTATTATTAATAATGTAATATAGCCTACATAATATATTATGGTAGTTTATTGTATAAAAGTGGACATTTTTTAGATCTGTTCTGCCGTGTGTGTGGGCATCTCCCGCTGTCTCTCGCCCTCACACCCTGCAGGCACATGCGCAATTGCGCACTTTGAGCAGAGTCTGCCAGCCGCCAAAACCTGACAAGAGTGACTCCTGAGTGAAAATGGATATACGCAGGTTCTTCGCAACCAAAACAACTCCAGTTTTGCCGGATTCAAGTTCCAACACCATCGTTGCTGCCACCGAAGCTGCCCCTGCCGCTCCGGGCCCGCCAGTCCCGCCTCGCTCTCCGACCAGCCACCACATCTTCATCACCCCGGTCGGCACCGCAGCTGTCGCCGCTGGCAATCCCTGTGAGACAACCTCTGATGGGGGTCAACTTCCCAGCGATGTAGGAGATAAGTGTGGGGCCCAAACAGCCAGTGCTTCCCGTTTTCCCAACACATGAAATTGGAAATATAAATCGTTGCTTTTCTGCTTTCTTCTATAACAAGCATCCATGGCTGGAGTACTCCATTTCAAAGGACGCAGTGTTTTGTTTTTGTTGCCGCCACTTTTCCACAGAGATTGGAGAGGAAGACGCACTAGCTAAACAAGGCGGGCGATATTGGAGTAAACTAACTGAGAGGCTGATAAGGCATAGCTCTAGTGAAAAAACACAAGGCCTGCATGAGACTGTGGGAGGGCTACAAGGAAACTGAAAAACACGGATCTGTCAGAGTTCACTTGTCCACCTGTCACCAGAACACGGTGGATAAAAACAGGGAGTATTTGACAAAGGTGGTGGATGTCGTCAATCTGCTGTCTCAACTGGGCCTCCCTTTCCATCGACATTGGGAAATACAAAGGAGAAAAAAGGTAATACAAGAAAATAAAAATGAAAAAAGCACACATATACAGTTGATACAGCAACAGATACAAGCAAGCCGGATGATGGTGAAGCAAATGGAAACTTTTTGAGTTTGTGCGACTTCCTCGGCAAGTATGACCCAAGTTTCCGCAAAATGCATGATGAGAAGTACTTTAATTGTACAAGTTCAGATCTTCAAAACAAGGTCATCTCTTTGTGTGCAGAGCTAATCAGAGAGGAAATAGCAAATGCAGTGTGTGAGACTGTTTTTTTTTTTTTACAGTTATCGCGGATGAGGCCAAATCATCAAAGTCTGTGTGTATCCGATATGCAGAAAAGCTACAGGTTAAAGAACGATTAATTTGCTTCATTGACTGCTCTGCCTCCTGAGATGCTGCTGGGATTGTTGGGGGTATCAAAAAGGGGTTGGAGTCAATTGGACTGCAGGACGTCCCAATAGTCGCACAGTCGTATGATGGGGCCTCAGTTATGTCTGGGCACTTAACTGGAGTGCAACAGCGAATAAAGGAAGATTATCCCTTTGCCATCTACATACACTGTGTAGTGAACACGACATTAGTACGGCTCAGAACATCCTCTGGTCAGAGTCACCTTTGACCCTCAGATGAGGAAATTGGACCAGGTTTGATATAGAGACAAACAGGGTCCTTCTCTTGGACAAACAAAGATCCCTTATCATTCCATGGGACAGAATCATGCTTTGAGCTAATGGCAAGAAGGCAATTAAATAATAATTCACTTCCTCTTCCCATTCTTCCGGTCATAAGGTTTAACCCGAGGCATGAAAAATGACCTTTACACCCCAAACCCGGAGACTCTGGTCTTATGATGGGTCTCATGAGAAGCTTGTAAGCCATCAAGCCATAAGTCTTCCATGGGGCAACCAAGGGTGAGCAGAACTACATAAAGTAACGAAAGACAGACGTTGGTGTCTCCTTCGGACGTCATAATTTATCAGAGAGACTTCTTCCACCAGAGAAGAGCCACACAGACAACGGTCGTAAACTAAAAGACACATTCCTGACTTCCCCCCCCTCTGTGTCTCCTGAAACCACACAGAGCATGAAAATGAGAAAATTAGTGTTAAATACTCAAGTAAGAACATCTTAGTGAAAAGTATGGTTTAAACAATATCAATTACTTATATGATTATCAATTACCTAAAGAGACCTCCACTGTAACAGCTATTACAGCGATCATAGATAAATGTGTATTTGGAGAACTGTGATTATACTTTCTTACTTACTTTAATTTACTTACTTACTAAATTTTGGTATGAAAATGTTTGTTTAATGTGAGAAAGTGTTACACTGATGTTATGCTTACATTTTGGTGATAATCAATTATCTATCATGGAATAAGTAGAATAACAATGTGTTATGTTTGATCATATTAATCCTCTTCAGGTTTTAATGAATGGCAGCTTGATGAATCAAGCTGATGTCATATTAATAACAGAATAATACATCCTGTTTTCTGTGTCAATAGATTATAGTATGCATTTATAATCAGGATTAAATACTGAATGAATGATGGTGATGAAAAGTTTCATGACAAAAAGCTGGAAATCAGATCCTCAGAGTAGCTGGGATGAATCTGATTGGCTGACACACAAACCCTCTTCAGGGACAAAAAACAGCTGCACCCATGAACACTCTCTCTTCCCTTTTGGTTTTGGTCTTAGCATGACCTGAACAGGGTCTTGCGACCCAAACCAGCGGTCTTGCTCTGTCCATCTTTTCTTTTCTTCACCTCACACATTCTTAGCTTAATCTTTAGTTATTCTTTATCTAAGTTTTCTTAAGTTTTGTAATCTTGTAACTTTCACCAGCAACGTCTAGAGAAAAGGCCCGTTAAGTAAACACGTCATTAAGTTTTGCCTTCAGCCTGTTTTTGACATTTTTGATGATTTTGACGCTGAGATCTCTCCAGAAAGAGAACTAGTTAAATTAGACTTTTCCTCCATCTTTCATCAACCTGAGAGAACTTTTGAGCAGACAAACGTCTGTCAACCCTACGACTCATCATAACTGAGAGGAACAAAGTCTGCCAGCGGACAACGACCGGAACAAGGCAGTCTGACGAAGGCCAGCCGACCCGGATCATCTCCCCCGCCCGGACCGGCGATGCTCTCTGAGGTCTTCCACTTGGTGTGCGTACGCGTGGTTCTGAAAGACGGACAGCTGAGACCCTCCATCAACGAAAGTAGGATCCAAATATTGCATTAATCAAGGGTTGATGTCAGATCGAGTAATTCAAATTTCCTTTAAAAGTAAGGCTCAGTAAAACTTATAGGCTAAGTTTTCTTAGTTTCCACATAATTACATATCCTTCATTTAAATTCATCATTCACCATCATCTTTCATTCATGTCGCTATATCAAGTAATCTCTTGAATTCATATTGCATTGTATCATCACATTTATTTATACATCATTTATTAGTAGTGTGTAGTTAATAAAATCCATAAAACCCAATCAATTGTGTATGTCTATTCTTTGAAGTGATACAGGGGATCTATTGAACCGTAGAGCCACGAACTTTAGATATTTGACTGATTCAGAAATGTATTGATTTATTAATTATTATGATTTATTGATTTATTAATTGGCTAATCAAACAACCAATTAAGTAAAAATCTTTCCTTCATACGAAGGTGGTGCCCCTTATTACGAGAGCTATTTTCAATATCTTTAAGATATATATTCCCCTACAACTGCATGGCCCATAAACTTAACCTGGTCCTGGTAGAATCATGTACAGTCAACAGAGACATCAAAATGACGCTGAATGTGGTTGTGCTGTACTCTGTGTTTTCTTAACCAAGCAACCACCACAGGTTTCTGGCGATGCAGAAAGCACTGGGCAGCCCAGTAACATGCGTTGGGCGAGCAAATGGAGATGCGTCTATGCTGTAAAATCACAATATGTGGCTATCATACGCTGTCTGAAGGAGATGATGGATGAAGGAGAGAAATGGTCAGTGGAAGCAAGTGGGTTGCATAATCACATGATCACACCTGGCTTCATCGCCTGCCTCATTATCCTTGAGGACCTACACGTTGTCCACAAGAAGATGCAGTCCAAATCCGCAACACTTGCAGATGCTGCCTCCACGATAAAAAGTCTGAAAGCACACTTGAGGGAACGCAGAGGAGAGGAAGAAGGTTGGCAAGACTTATGGAGCCAAATCAGACAGTTTGGCGAAGACGTCGGCATGCCAGTTGCCACTGGAGAAAGCAACCCCTCCACCAGCGCAAAGCGAAAGAGAAGTTCAAGACCCCCTTTGTTGCTTTACGAGTATGCAGTGGGGGCCACACTTGGGCAGTGCCGACAAGATGAAAGGGATGAGGAAGACGGACAATCTGAGGCTCACGCTGTGTACTTGGGCAGCGCCGACAAGATGAAAGGGATGAGGAAGACGGACAATCTGAGGCTCACGCTGTCTACTGCCATTTATTTCTCCCTGTGCTGGACAATATGATGGCCGTTGGACAGGCGTTTTTCAGATCAAGCCGTGGACCTTGCAGCGGCATGTGATGCTGTGATCAAGTGCGATAAGAAAGGCATCGAACCACTTCTGACTACATATGCAAGCCTCAAGATAGTCCATCCACAGCTGGTGACAGCAGAAATGGACCTGATAAAATCTGCTGTCCAATCTCCCATTACCCTGAAGGACCTGCAAAAAGAAGTGAGCAAGGAGAGCTATCCAAACTTTTTCCCATTACTCCAGCTTGCACTGACACTGCCAATTGGATCAGCAACATGAGAGAGAAGTTTCTCGGCAATGAGGAGGATCAGAAACTGGCTGAGATCTACAATGATCCAGGGGAGATTTTCTGATCTGGCCCTGCTGCACATTGAGGGAGATTTGACTGCAAAACTGTCAGTTGAGAAGATAGTGGACATCTATGCCAGCCAGAAAAAGAGGCGCCTGATGCTGCACTAGGTAAGCCATTCATTCAAATAATTTCGTTGAGTTTAAATGCGTAATTGCGCAGCATTTGGAGTAGCCTACTCAATTCAGCTCAGTTGTATCATGCTTGTGAAATCTCTGTCATACAGCATTTATGTAAGCTGTATTTATTTATTTCTTGTATAAGAGAAAATGTGAGTATTGTTTTGCCTATTTTGACACATTGTGTCATTTGTGTCTTCTTGCAGATCATGCAGACTGAGGTTGAAAACGTAAGGAAAGGCCTGGATCAACTTGTGGGGCTGTATCATCTTTACAAACACGCCTTTGCGAAGACTGACTCCAAGAAATTAACCATTTTGATGTTCAGATAGATTGCCTAACTTTGTGTTTCAGTTGTTGGGTGTGTGGTTTTGGCTAATGCCAGGTTTAATAATAGGCTGATGCAGTTATTTGCTTGTTGACTAAATTACATTGTAGCTTTTAATTAATTACGCTGTATATAGTTTTGTGTGAATGTTATTGCGTTGTATTTTTAATTCATGATTTGCACATATAGGCTATACTGACTTGTTTACTAAATTACAGCACACTTGAATTACCATTAGCCTATTTATTTATTTTGTGTAAATGCTATTGCATATGATTTCGGGCTTTCTGAATTTAATTATTATTTGCCTGTTTTTATTAATGGATCCTGTAACATATTGGTGGAGATATAACGTTTCGATCACTGTTTGAGAACTTTGTTGTGAACTGAGTTGATTTTTCGTTTTGTTATTTAACTTAAGTTAATTTAGAAATATGCGCATATTTTGTTCTCATAACAGCTTTAACGTAATTAAAGCTGTTATGAGAACGAAAAATAAATGAATTCAAATTTTGAAGTGACGAGACAAAGTTCTTGAAAGCGCTTGAAGCGACAGCTGCGCTTTCAATGTGGAAAAGCTGTCTCTTCAGCTGTGTCGTTTCAGTCTCAGACAATCCCATAAACTGAACAATAAATGAATCAATAAGACCCTATCCATCCCACACTGGTCCAGCAGAAAACAAACTGCCCACAGTCAGCACGACCAAAGTAAATGATTGTGCATGCGCAATGCGTAATTGCACATGGGTTACATAAAATTGATCATACAGACCTCTGTGTTAAAGCCTATAGTTGCAGTAGGCCGTGGTAGCCGTTTTATTTTGCGATTATGGCGAGTTCTGCTGCCAAAGTAATTTCATCCATTGGTCATATTAGTTATGAAAACACACCTGCAGTAGCCTGTAGCCTATCCTGATCTATTTTCATGTATGAATCCTTGTGTTGCAGCCTATAGCTATACATTACATTTCTAGTTATTTTTTGGCACCCCCAATCTTAAAGTTCAAACTTTGCCTATGCTTAAACCTTTACTACAAAATAGACAGGTATAGTGGTATGTCTCTGATGTAATTTTGCTCTATTTTAAATTTTCACATTTCAAGTTACTGAAATCATTTCAACATCTCACCCAGTTTAGAGGGAAATTGTTCCTCGTTTGGGACCGCTTTGGAGTTGACCAATGTACTCATGACCGTCGGTCCTCTCGTCTCAGACTTGTTTGTGTCGAGGTAGAGGGAAGAGTAAGGGTCAATCTCGTGTGGCCCCTGCGACGGTCCGGCAGGGCATCCGCAAACTATCTAGTGATCCCACTTCTGACACCAGCTTTGTTGTGGAGATTTCCTTAATTAATGGTAAGAGAGGAAAAACATGAGTTCAGTAATGGCTTCAGTAGTTCACAGCTTTTTTAATGATTTATTCTTGCAAGAGGGAGTTCGGTGATACACCACTCAAGGCATTGTATAGGGAAGTCCGCTGAATCTAAGATAAGCAACACTTTTAATACATTTGGCCTACCCCCCTTCCTGCTCTAAGAATCAACATTCTTTGTTCGCCTCGTGCATGACAGAGAGACATTAACCAATCAGTGCTCAAGGACAGTGAATGATCATCTCAAGCTGACGGAATGGATAGCTTGGTTAGCAAACACTAAAAAACAAGTTACTGGCAATGTTAGCAGGAGATACATAGTTGCAGAGATAGAACAGGGCATACAGTTCGGCAGTTTGGTTGTATACAGAGTGAGAAAAACAATTTTCATGACAAGCAGAAAGTGTATCTTGTGATTCTCTTTTTCACGAAGTTAGAGTTAACATACATTTTCCATTACAGGACACAGACAGTAGCTGGAGGGAGAACAAGAGAAACATACAAAGTACTTTAATATCTTACGAAATGACTTCATGGCTTAGGACAGCATTGACCTCTGAGAACTGGCAGGTAACATTTACTGTTTGACAGACAGCTAGCAGGTGGTGGGGGAGGGAGGAAGGTGTGCCCGCGCATCTCCTCCAAGTCTCCTGCAGCAGGAGGTGGTGCTGGTGGTCCTGGTGTGGAGGGAGCTGGTGACTCTGCAGGCTGGTCCAAGATGAGGGCTGTCGGAGGTTCCGTGGAGTGGTGGTGGTGCTCCTGGGTTACGTCCAGCAGTTCCTCATCTGTTGGTTCCAGCATGGCAGAGACACCAGCCCCCTCATGTGGTGCTGCTGTGGTGGTGGTGGTGGTGGTGGCAATGGCAGGAGGTGGATGCTACCAGAGTGAGAGAGGGGCCTGTACTTGGGAGGCTTAAAAAGAAATACAATGTTTCAGTGAGATGAAAAAAAAAGATTAGAGACTTGCAGCATGTTTTTACTGTTTTAACAATGGATACAAAGGTAGAAACCAGAAAATGTCTTTTTAAAACAAGTTCAATAATCTCAAATATTTGCAGTGTATACAGCAAAATATTGAGAGCAGTCAAAAATGGATCCCAGCCTCTCTTTCATAAACAATATTCCATATCTAACTCTTTATTTTTGCAACTTACACTCTTCTGTGTCAACTACCGCCTTGCTGCTGTCCCCGCTGCCAACCCTGTCCGGCCTCACTCCACGTCCTCTTCTCACAGCGCTGACTCAGACTCTGCTCTCCCTGGAAATGGGAACCAGCAGTCGTCACCCCTCGTCCACTTTTCTCCTCAACCACATTAATAGTTGGAGATTCAATAATCAGAAATGTCCGCTTTTTTAACGCTGCCACACACTGTTTCCCTGGGTCCATAGCTCCAGTTATATTGGATGAACTCCCGGCGCTGCTGCGCTCTCTGCCGTCCTCCATAAAACGAGTGGTTGTACATGTTGGGTCCGAAGACACTTCTCTTAGACAGTCTGAACTGACAAAAACACATTTTTTAGACCTTTTAGACTTTTTAGGCAGCTGCGGGAAGTCTGTTTTTATTTCCGGGCCGATTCCCACCGTGGCCCGTGGAGCAGAAGGTTTTAGCAGGATTCTCAGCCTCCACACCTGGTTACAGTCCACCTGCTCCACTCGCAATATCAAGTTCATAGACAATTTTAATCTCTTCTGGAACCGCTCCCCCTTCTTCAAAACAAATGGCCTTCATCCAAACCAGCATGGTAAGCTGCATGCTCGCGGCTAAGCTGCAGCACGCCATCCATGCATGACTGTTTACCTCATAGACATAATAAAGGGTTAGGGTTAGGGTTAGGCTTTATTATGTCTATGGTTTACCTGCCACACCCCCTCCTCACACCACTCACTCTTCTTCTACGCCCAAAGCTTCACTGACAGCACACAGCTTGCCCCCCCCCCCCCCCGCCACATCAGTCACTACATTTGCAACCTGTAACTTTTCACATTCAGACCATCACCAGATGCAGGCGCCCCCGTCCACTGAGCACAAGACTTACTAACCTGGTCAACCTGCGTCCACTTCCCCGGTCCTCACAGCCCCTCACAAAGAAACATCACCTCAAAGTGGCCTTATTCAACACCCGCTCCCTCAACAACAAGAGCCTCCTTCTCAATGATTTCATAATGGACAATAACCTGGACTTTCTCTGTCTCACTGAAACCTGGCAAACACCTCTGGACTATTTCTCACTTAACCAAGCCACCCCCACAGGATTCACCTATATGGACAAACCCCGCACAGAGGGCCGGGGAGGGGCATTGCTGCCATCTTCAGGAAAAATATCAAAACATCCATCATCTCCATTCCTCCACCCCCCTCATTTGAACACCTCACCTACAAACTGTCTGGTCCTTCTCCTCTGGTCACAGCCATCATTTATCGCCCCCCCCATCGTGTTCACTCAACACATAACCTTCCCAACACACAGCTGTGGTCACATTCTGGACTTGGTTTGCTCCACTAAACTCAACATTCAACAGCTAACCAGTCACAATTTGCACATTTCTGACCAACTGGCAATCACAATGAACATTGAAATCCCTACCCCCACCCCAATCCAGAGCCGGAAAATTACCTTTAGAAACCTTAACTCCCTCTCACCTGCAGCTTTCTCAGCCTCTCTCTCTCACTGTCTGTCTGCCTCACCTCCCCCGCCCTCTGATGACCCCACTGACCTGGTCAACTATTACAACAGTACACTCTCCTCCTGCTTGGATCAACTTGCCCCCGCCAAAACAAAAACTGTCTCTTTCACTCACTCTGCCCCCTGGTACACCCCCGCACTCCGCCAAATCAAATCCCAGAAACGCCAACTGGAAAGACTCTGCAAGAAAACTGGATTATCTGTTCACCTTCTTGCCTACACAGACCACCTACAACTATACAAAGATGCACTCAACGCAGCCCGGACCACCTACTAATCCCACCTCATCCACTCAAACAACTCCAAGGCTCTGTTTTCCACCATAAACTCACTCCTCAAACCCCACGACAACACTCCCTCATCTTTTACAACTGGAAAGTGCCAATCATTCCTCTCATTCTTCCAAACAAAAATAGACACCAACTACAGTAACCTCAACACCTCTGGAATCCCTCCCATCTCACCACCTGCCTCCAGCACAGTTAAAAACTCTCATGACAGGGATAAAAACCTCCACCTGCACCCTGGACCCCATCCCATCCAAACTCATTAATGACTGCCTCCCTGTCATCTCCCCACTCATCACCGACATCATTAACACCTCCCTCCAGGGCCGTTTCAAGGAATTTGGGGGCCCCAAGCAAAATGGACTTGGAGGCCCCACCACCACTACCACCCGCCGACGCCCCTGGGCCACAGCAAAAAAACCTACGCCTCACCATCCCACCCCGCCTGCCCAAAGCCTGCAGGGACCACAGCATAGACACACTGTTGAAGTTCAACCACACATTATATCAATAAAATATTTCTTAACAGTGCAAATACTGCTTACAAATGTTGCATATAGGCTACTGCACACATAGTATGTTTATTTATTTTATTTGAACATTTGCAATCAACATGTAAACAAAGTGAAAATTCGGTATTAAATATAAAATCCAACATAGATAAAAGAACACACACACATATAAGATTAACCTTTAAAAAATATGCAAAATATCTACATCTGCTGTTTGTGAGCCTTGTTGGCTTCAGCAAAGGCAACCACAATGTCCTCCATGTCCAAAGACCGGCGAACATCACGCTCAATTGACGTAACGGCCAGTCCTGTGAGTCTCTCTTGGCTCATGATGGACCTCATGTATGTCTTTATCAGCTTCAAAGCTGAAAAGCTCCTCTCACCTGAGGCCACAGTCACAGGGAGAGTCAGGAGTAGCCGCAAGGCAATGCTTAAATTACTGTAAAGACCCAGTAACTTTTCACTGTATATGTAGTTCAGCATGTCAAATGGGCAGGTGGCTAACATAAACAGGGATCATCCCTATGTTCCCCCGGGTCCTATGTTCCCCGTTTTGTATGTGACCGGGGAACACACACACACACACACACACACACACACACACACACACGATCCCATCTACGGTTAGCCAGTTAGCTGAGTTAGCCGCCGAGCTAGCAACCAAGTTAGCCGCTGAATTAGCCGGCCAGCGCGGGGCCCAAGGCAATTGCTTGGTTTGCCTGTCCTGTTGCGACGGGCCTGCCTCCCTCAGCTCCGGTTCTGTTCCCCAAACCCTCAAACTGGCTGCCATAACACCCATCATCAAAAAACCTGGTCTCAACACTGACAATCCAAGTAACTTCCGCCCCATCTCCAAACCCCCCTTCCTGTCCAAAATCCTGGAACGTGCTGTAGCCTCTCAACTCAGAACCCACCTCACCTCCAATAATCTCTTTGAATGCTTCCAATCCGGATTCCGATCTAAGCACAGCACAGAGACAGCCCTCCTCAAAATCACTAACGACCTCCTCCTCTCCTCAGACTCCGGTCACCTCCCCATCCTCATCCTTCTTGACCTCACAGCAGCCTTTGATACCATCAACCACTCCATCCTGCTCTCCCGACTGACATCTGCAGTGTCCCCCAGGGATCAGTGCTTGGTCCCCTCCTCTTCATCCTCTACATGCTCCCCCTCTGCAAAATCATCCATCATCACGGTCTCCAGTTTCACTGTTATGCCGACGACATCCAAATATACATCTCCACCAAAGCCATCAGCAACACCACCCATTCCACACTCAGCAACTGTCTCACTGAAGTTAAAAAATGGATGCAAAGAAACTATCTCCAACTAAACAGCAACAAATCGGACATCATCATCATTGGTCCCACATCCCACACCAGAACCACCCAAAACTTCAGCCTCACGTTCAACAACTCCACTCTGTCCTCCTCCCCTAACATCTGGAACCTTGGAGTCATCTTTGACTCCCAACTCAAGTTCAACCGCCACATTAACCACATCCAGGACCGCCTTCTTTCACCTCAAGAACATCGCCCGTCTCCGCCCCTCACTCACCTTCTCTGCTGCCGAAACCCTGATTCATGCTTTTAAGACTACTGCAACAGCATCTTATACGGTTCATCATCCAAACTCCTCAATAAACTCCAATACATTCAGAACTCCGCTGCCCGCCTGCTCACCCACACCCGCTCCCGAGAACACATCACCCCTGTCCTCCAAAAACTACACTGGCTCCCCATCTCACACCGTATAAATTTCAAAATCCTCCTGCTCATCCACAAATCACTTAACAACATGGCCCCCACCTACCTCACAGACCTGCTCCACCATTACACCCCCGCACCGAACTTGGGGGGACAGAACCTTCTCCACTGTCGCCCCCACCCTCTGGAATTCACTCCCCAAACCCATCAGAGACTGTACAGACCCCCATATCTTCAAATCACTCTTAAAAACACACCTTTTTAAACTGGCTTTTAACCTGTAAACTGTTTTTTATCCTCTTTCTATTTTATGTCTTTTTAACCTTCTACATTGTTTGTTCTTTTCATTTTATGTTTTTACTTGTAAGCGTCTTTGAGTACCTGTAAAAGCGCGTTATAAATAAAATGTATTATTATTATTATAAGAATGAATCCCAGCCTCACTTTCATAAACAATATTCCATATTTAACACTTTATTTTTGCTACTTACACTCTTCTGTGTCAACTACCGCCTTGACCGGCTCTTCTCATTGGGCTGACCAATCCATCTGATATGGCACAGCGCATGGGCTTTGAGCATTGGCATAACCAGGGACTTATGGATCACTCTATAAAATGAGAGAACAACACAGTTACATTAGTGTTCAGCTGTACTCATAATTTCTGTATGTAAAGTATCATTGGGTGCAGTGGCGGCTGGTGACATTTTTTTTTGGAGGGGTGCAGTTTGTGTTGTCCTGTTATGGACTCCGTGTCCCATAACAGCAGCGGGAGAAGCTCCGGGTCTCAGGCTCAGCTCGTCCTCCATCACCTGCTGCTGGAGCTGTAAACCGGGTTGGTCCAAGCTGCTTTATCCTCTTTTTGTCCTCTACTTAAAGTCTTGTGAAAGGATGTTTTTGTAGAGAAATAACCAAATAATCTTCTTTAATTTCCGTGGCTCCACTTTATCGTCATCTCCTGAAGCTATAATCCAGTTAGCAGGAGTGACAGCAGCTGAGGGGAAGCCGTGAATGACAGCCGGAACTGTCCAATCACATTAGACTAAAAAGCATAAAACAACAGCGATTCCCTGCCAATAAAAGTGGGCATGGGAAAACTGACGGAAGCCAATCAGAGAGCAGCTTCAGGTCACAGGCTTGTCAAAAATTGAAGGGATTACATTGACTCTCATTAGGCCGCTCCGTACCCAGGAAGTACACATAGAAATTAATAAAATACCATTTGGAATCGATTTATAATGAATGCTGACAGGTGCTTATCTTTTTACTAAAGCATTTTGCTAAGTGTCTTTTATATGTTCTCTTTTAACCTTTTCTTTTTATTTTATTTTCTGCTCTGTAGCACTTTGAGATTGTTGAAATGTAAAGTGCAATACAAATTAAATTTATTATTATTATTTTACATGCAAATACTTTTTATTTCATAATCATTTAACATTATCTTATTAATGTGAATGTGGCAGGATGACTCGCTTGCCACCCTTCCCCCTTTCGGAGCCGCCGGTACTTTAGCTGCACAGGTGTTCCTGTACTCAGTTTATTCCTTTGTCTCCCTTGGGCTGGCTTGTGTGGTCTGAACCGTGTGGCGGTTGGTGTGGCCGATGTTTGCTAGATCCCCTCACTCTCTCTGGAGTCGGTGTCGCTCTGCTGGCTGTGGCTGTGTGGAGCTGGAGTTGTCCACGCTGTTGGGCCACTCTCCTGAGGTATGTTGGCTCACCTTATCGGCAGCTGTAACTCTGCTCGCTGGCCGGCCCGCTAATATTCATTTTTCTTGGTCTCTCAGCAGTGTTAAACTGTGGTTGCTGCTCTCCCTCCTCTTTGTCGGAGAGGCTGTGCTGATGGTCTGCAGTAGGTGGCCTGTTCAGGTTCATGAGAATGACCATTAAAGTGAATCTTGAATCTTGAACCTGGATGTGTTATTCTGGCATTGATATGACATCAGCTTGATTCATCAAGCTGTCATTCATTAAAACCTGAAAAGGATTAATATGATCATGATATGTAACACATTGTTTTCTACGTATTCCATAATAGAGAATTGATTATCACCATAATGTAACATAAATGCAACACTTTCTCACATTAAATAAACATTCTCATATCAACATTTGTGTTTACTAAAAGAGGAAGTATAATGAATGCCAGTTCTTCCAATACCCATTTATCAGTGATCACTGGTTTCTTTGGGTAATTGATATTGTGAATAAAGCAGCACCCACCATAGAGCCCATTGAAGACCCTGACCATCACCCAGAGCCCAAAGATACCTACTTACAGATTCCTATGAAAACATTTACCAACACCACATTATTTAGAGAGGTGATAGCCGCCGAGACTGGGTACGAGGATAGAAATACTAGGCTAGATTGGATGTTGTATACTGCCAAGCAGCACAAGATGGCTAACTGTGTGACCTCTGCCAACGCATGTCCAGCGTTGGGCACCGTACCCTTTCCGTTAAGAAAACGGAAGATCCAGAGGGATTTAAATGCTTTCTGACCTTATAATCGAACCATAGGAAGAAGGCTGTTAGTAATTTTACTTCCATCACTCTATTGTGTCCTCCAGTAAAAGAGCGACTCATTGCCCCACCTTTTATTCCATATTCAGGCAAATTTTCCTGTGTCAAACGCCGCGACCCTAATGGGGTCCTGGTGGGAAAGTTAGACAGCTGCAACACCACTGACACAGCCAAATCTCTAGGAATTCCAGACTTAGGATCTATAGCTCGAGTGGATGTATGGTGGTATTGTGGAACTAAAACATTCCTCTCAACTGGACAGGTATCTGTGCTCTCACCCAATTGGTAATGCCTTTTTATGCTTTGCCCATAGCAGATGGAGATCTTGATGGAGGCTCCAAAAGGCTCATTTGACAGTGCGATTTACCAGGATGCCATAAGGACTTCCGAGAGTCCCAAATGAATTCAAAGCCAGGTGTCAGGTCTCCGCAGGGTTTGAGTCCATCATAATATGGCCTACAGTTAATAAGAATATTGATTAGATTAACTACATGTATTAATCATGTATTAACATGTATTAAGCATTTCGCAAACTTCACCCGCGATGCTGTCCGAGGCATTCATGAGTTGAGCAGTTGGATAAGACCAGTTTGACCTACCAAAACAGACCCTAACCCTAGCATTGGACATGCTCCTGGATGAAAAAGGAGGGGTATGTAAGATGTTTGGGTCTATCTGTTGCACTTTCATTCCCAAAAACACAGCTCCAGACGGCTCCATCACAACGGCTTTGCATGGGTTGACTACCCTAAGTGAAGAATTGGCTACTAACAGTGGAGTGGCTGACGATGTCCTTGATGCTCTGACGTGTTTTTCTTTTTCTTCATTCAGGCCATTTAGTCTTAGGTTCCATCTCCTTTTGTATCTCTCCAACTCTGCAGCTCTCTTTTCCAGCTCTGTGTTTTTCTCGAGTTGTTTCACTCCTATTCCCAACTCTTTGGTTTTCTCTTTAGCTAGCAGCTGAGTTAGCCACTGAGCTAGCAGCTGACTTAGCAACAGAAAGCTCTCAGACGTAGTGTCCATGTTTCTTGTAGAGGTGGTGACTTTGATTGACAGGTGACACTTGGTAGGGGGCGGGGTTTCAGCAAACTCGGCGGGCACTCCCACAGTGTTTGGTAGCAGAGAAAGAGGCTGCTTTTTACACAACTCAGAAGCCTAATTTCATATATTTGTCTTTTTTTTTTTTTTTTTTTTTTAATCATTCAAATTTGGCAGGGTGGTGAAGTAGTCTGTGGTATGTCAAACTCAAAACACATTTATTCTTACTTTACACGGACTTTAAAGACTTTATCTAGCTTAGGAAATAGGAGAATTTTCTCAAATTCACAATTTTTAGTTGACTCAAAATCTTTGTTTGGTGATAAATATTATTCACTGGACAAATTTTAGTGTGATAATTTTTTTTTAATATATTTTTTCGGGCTTTTTTTTGCCTTTAATGTACAGGACAGTGAAGATAGACAGGAAACAGGAAGCAGAGAGAGGGAATGACACGCAGGACAAGACCGCCCAGCTCGGGATTTGAACCGGGATCACCTGCAACGAGGACTATAGCCTCAATACATGGGGCGGGTGCTCTACCCGCTGAGCTATGCTCAACCCCTAGTGTGATAATTTTAAGTCTGTCATGCACATACATAACCTGAAAGGAAAAAACAAACAAACAAATATGATCTGATACAAGAGGAGAGGAAAGAGAAAGTGGAAGATTAGAAAAAATTAGAAAAGGGACAGGAAGACAGAGAAAGGGAGATGAAGAAAACACCACAAAGAAAGAAAAAGAGAAAAGGGAGAAGGAAAGAAAGACAAAGGGTAAATTTGATAAAATTATACTGTTAAAATGTTTGTTCTCATTTTTTTTTTTTTTTTTTAGTAACAAGATACAACAATATCCAGAACTTACTTGCTGCTGCCCACATTGAAGACCTTTTGTTGAGGTGACAATAAAACTTATCAGTGCAGTACAAGAATGTGGAGGACCCCAATGACTGGCTTTGCCTTGGGCCCCCAAATGACTAAATACACCCCTATATTGTCACGTCCCAGATCCCTTGTTTTTCATGTCAACTTGTTCTTTCTCACTCATGCAAAACTTGAGAAAATAAAAGTTAAAAAAAAAACCCTGCATTTTGTTGGCCCTCCACCTGCCAAAATATGAGTCTCTCATGCATTCTTGTGTTCTGGAATGTCATTTTGGCAGGACCAGATGGAGCCATTTTCATGTATTTTGCTTAAGGGTGAATACAATGTATGTGAGTGTGTCCAAAATAGTTTGGTATGGATGTCAGAGTATGGTATTTATGTATTTGTATATCAAAAAATAAATGTGTGCATGTGCAACAGAGAGAGAATTCATAGTCTTTCAGGTCTGTATTTGCAGCTGTATGTCTCAATCTCTCTCACACACATGCATGGGCGTTGCCCATGGAGATGGGACAAGTCCTATCCACCTAAAATAAGTTTGGACCCCCCATTTTTACCATGTCGAAAATCAGTGCATCAGTCTTTCCACTCAGTGCTGTTTTTTGAGAGAATGCACAAATTACTGAAACACCATTCCATGTTGTCACTGCTACCTTACACCCAGGCAGATACTCACATGGTGTGCATACATACACACATACACATCTGCTGACGCTCAGTTGTCATTGATGCTCAGACGCCAAATTAAGGTGGGTCACACACAATAAAACTTACTGAAAATCAAAGCTTGGCATTTAACTTACATGTTTGTATTTTGTTCGTCTGTTACTGTTACTGTTATAAGTTTTTTGTGTTTTCAAATTCTCCATACAGACACACATCTATACTGGCACACCACTTTCACTCACACAGACATGCGCAGCGCAGGCCATCAAACTCAATAGAATACAATATATTGTGTTTCAAATGAATAGTACATTTACTGTATGTTACAGTATGCTATTTAGTGTTGGAGGTGTGTCACATGTGTATGTGTGTGGATATGTGTATTGTGTGTGTACACATGTATGCACAGCTCCAGAGACAGTACAAATTATGTTGTGCTGTGTTCAAAAAATTTGTATCGTCTTGCAGGTCTGCATTAACTCTGCCTTGTCTGTTCCCCTTTCTTCCTACACACAGATGCAAATACTTTCACACTTACATTTAAACATTGCCTGTCTGCCCAACATGAGTTTGTAAATCTGCTTAATAAGCAACTTAGTGGGGTTGAGGCAGCAAGAAATATCTGAAATGACAAATGACTGGCCATCTTGATGTACTTCTTAAATCATGTATTTATTTTAACACACAAGATTTATTATTTCCATTGGTTTAGTTCAAACAGAAATGCACAGCAGGTTACATGACATGATTGGGAAATTAGTCAACAACTCTGTTTGTACGTATGTGTGTGTGTGTGTGTGTGTGTGTGTGTGTAAGTGATTTCTTTCAGCTGCTCCAGGTAAGTCTGAACCCTGAAGGCAGGCTGGCGAACTGGGCTTGGAAAACAATGTAGACTCGATGGGAGGAGGCTGTGAATGGTGCAATGTTGGTTTCCTGAACAAACACAGAAAATACAGAGAAAAGAGTCATACCTATTTATATATGATAGGATGGACTGGCAATCTTACAAATAGATGATTTCACAAAAAACTTGTGTTTTCCTTTCTGTTCCCTCATTGACATTCTGCTTATTTTTACTGGCTCATAGGAGCTCCAGCACAATGTGGTGATTGTGTGATTGAAGCAGCCACTAATATTCTTTAGGTGGGACACTATTTTTATTTTATTTTTTTACACCTGTTTACAAAAATACCGTAGTAAATGAGTTAGAAATTACAGTCCAACATAACTATATAGCAATATAATAAAAGATCATAATTAAGTCAAGCCACATATTTTTAATAGTTTTTTGATAACACATAATGTTTCCAGCTACAGCCATTAAACCTATTTACATTTTACCCTGTATTAATTAAAATAATGTCATAATAATGGCAGAAAACACCATTTCAATGTCTAAATGGTATTGAAAAGTATCAAAAATGTATCTACAGGGAAAAATGCAGCATGTAATCCAGTTTTACAGTTTTCAATTTGATCTGTTAACCTTCCTATAGCCACATTAGAGGTGAATAGACTTACTCCAAATGCAATACCAATATTTCTTACTGCTGCTGCTTCAGATTAAAAGTGTTCAACTGGTGAAATATATGCTGTTTTTTATAGTAAAGCAGCAATAGGAAATGCATTGTATTTGTCACCATAGTTAGCACCAAAAGTGATAGTTGATTATAAATGTGTCTAAAATTATTAGTAGGCTTCCTTAAAATGCGGTCAGTTTTGTTGGTTGTTCTGCAAACAGATACCCAGTTGCCTGTTTTAGCTGCCCGATAAGTGTTTGCTGTATTATTAAATTGCACTTGCCAAATTAACCAGGACTGAAATCGTAAGGATTACAACATAACACATTTTTCCTTGCACATTGTTATGATGTGATAACACACAGCACTAGTCGTAAGCATTACTATTGCTTCCTGTGTTACTATTTTATAATGCTTATTGATAACGTTAGCCACATGGCTACTACCAGCTACTTCATGTGCAGAATGATGTATGAGTTAGATGGCTGTTTTCACATTCATTTGCTGAAGGGTGAAAGTTTGTCTGTACTCACCTTAAATCTCAGTTTCAGATTTGTGATATCACAAATTAGTTAGTACTGAGTGGTGGTCCATTATGCAATAAACACAGGTGTGATGTGAAAATGTGAAGTTGTCAGTGCATTGAGCACAACGTTTTCAGTGAAATGGAGACATGTGTTCAACAGTTAACTTGTGAAATTAATAATACTTGCATATTTATAGATTTAGGATTTTTTTAATCAGGGAGAATAAGTATTTCAGAATTTTTATAAGGTATTCTGACTTTCTTATGGGCTATTTTTGTATGTCTTTAAATATGTCTGGAAGGGCCCTTTAACAACTATCTGAGCTCATTTAAATCTTCAATTGCGAATCAAAAAATTGGAGTGACACCCCCAGTCTGCACTATTACAGTTAAAGACAGTTAAAGTAGTGATTCTACATACCATTCCACAGTAAGGTCCAACGGGCAGTGAGGAGGTATCTGGGCCATCATACAGCTTCAAGAAGTTGTTGTGGCAATCTCCAGGGTCATCCACACTGATTTGGGTAAAGGTGACAGTCACCACACGCCCTCTGGGTGCCATGATGCCCCATTCACAGTGGGTATTGTTGGGATAGGTGCCTGGGTAGTTGGGACTTGCAAATGAGCCATGGTCTCCATACAGAGTGCCACCACAACCTAGTAGACACAAAACATATTCAGATGCTTTATCTAAAAGAAAAAAAAACAAAGTGTATGCAAACAGGACGATGGAAACCATCATCCCTGTTTTATGTTTTTAGTATTTGTATACGTCATTTGTATAAGTCCACACGTACCAAAACGATTTTTTCCCCCTCCGTTTTCCCTGGCATCGTTTCAAGAATATTTGCGTACAAACAGATCCATCTCAACACGACTCAACACGCTACTTCATATTCCAGGCCTATAGGCGGCGCTGTTTCAGTTTCAGAAATTCACCAAAAACGGAGAGGAATAGGCGGAGCATGCGCTTAAAGCTTGAGCACTGTTTACAAATCGGCAGTAGAAGAAACCAAACTATATTTTGCCCTAGTAACCCTAATAAGCTCAATATTTTCTCCAGCAGGAACACGAGCATGTAGTCCGCCATTGTTGTTGATGTTGTTATGAGACGTCTCGCGGGATATAAGAGGTGGAGGCTAAGCTTGAGGGGTGTGACGTTGACATCATCGAAACGCAGGTATGCGTCTTCACCATCCAAACGAACACTCAAGGGCTGCGTTTGCGAATTTTTTCACCCTGGGACCAGATTTCAGAAAGCTTCGTTTTCAGGCAATGCGTTTAAAGTATTTTTTTGGAACGATCGGCCAAAACGATGCAAAACATCTGCGTTTAAACCAAAAAGCGTCTCCGTGTGGATGGCCCCTTATTTGGAAACAGTAACAGGTAGCGTATGCATGTGTGACACCTTCAAATGTATAATCATAATGGAATAATCATTTTTATCGATTTTGCTCTGAAAAGGGCCAGATTTAAATGTGTTTTCACTGTAGGTTCAAACTTAACTTTATACAGTGTAGTTCTTTCTCTTTGCCACAATAGGGAATAGTAGATGAGCTGCAAGACTTCTGCTCCTCTGATAATGAACACAACTTATATAAATGATCTGTGTCTGCTTTTCCTGTATAAAATGTGTGTTACCTTATTACAAAGTATTCCTAAGAACTCTTAGAGCTCTTCTGATGTTATTTGGGCAAATGACACAGTAAATCATCACATGCAAATTTCTCATATGTTATATATTAAAAGGTGAATTGTGCATTTTTTTCATGTGAAGATAATTGTGAAGGAGAAACATTTGATTTAAATGAAAGAGAAATCCTCATCCTATCATAACCTCTGCTGAGATTTTGACCATCTATTTATCTAATAATATCTTCTCTTGTTAATTCTTGACTTTAAATTAAATTGTGGTTAGTGTAAGTGTAAAAACACAACAACAAAAACACACTTAAACCAAACCTAAATCAAAACCTGAAACTGCGGACTAAAATCCAAAACCATGAGCAGGGCTGTTTTCAGGACTTTGATTCTGAAAAGGAATTGCCTTTTAGAATTGCTAATACTATTTTTTTGTTAAAGTACAATGCGTGGACTTCCTGTGTCCAGCAGGTGGTGCTACGGATACGACACAGTATTGATGCAGGGTGGAACCCTCTACATGCGTGTTCAATTTGGTGTAGATGGGACAATGTCTGTAGGAGTCTTAGGACTTTCTGCTTTATGGTGAAGCATCGAAATTGTCCATGCTGCCACACCCAACAGGTATAAGTAATTAGAAAGATTTTGATAACTTTTCATCTCCAAGGTCTCAAGATGTTTCTGAGTGAATTTGAAGTCGGTCGGGTGTGGCATGTGTGCAAAGTATCGTGAGTTTTGGGATATGTTCAGGCCGCCAAAAATGCATTTGTTTTCGGAGAAGAATAATAAACACTACAGATCTAATAGGGCTTCACTCTAAGTGCTCGGGCCCTAATAAAAAAGAATATGATACATACATTTTCTTTTCTTATATCAAATAAAGATGGCATTTTAAAATAAAGTGCATTACAGAAAGCATTTGATTGTGCTTCTTACAGTACTTAGTTTTAGAAAAATGAAAAAGAATTCCTTCTTACTTTTAAAGTTAACTTAAATTTAAACCATAAACTTAATTTCACATCTAACAACTTTATGACAAAATGTCTCCTCTTTCTCTGTGTATATCTCACTGACAGTCGAGTCTCTCTACATGTCTGAATGCACAGATTTGATTGGGTGATTAGCGTCAAGTGAGAAGATTAGCTATGCACAGTGTGCTACGACTTTTGGAGGGCCGCTCCACTTTTACAATAATAGTTTAGATTAGATTATTTTTTATTTCGAATGCGTGACAAAAAACAAAACAAAAACAGCACATAAAAAATTAAAGCACAGTGTTCTCACCAAAATTAGCGAACCTACACCCGACAGAAAATATAATGCACTGTCAACAACATTCGAAATGGAGTGGGAAGAAGTCAAAACTCCCACTGAATCCCACCCCCACCTCTCAAATCAGTGCTTGCCAGTTCCCAATCAAATCACCCTTTCACAAAATCCTACAATTTCCTACCAACACCATATGCAATGTCAACATTCACATCCATACCCACTGTTATCAACACCACAAATCATTGCCACATTTCTCAACCTCCTCCACCAAAAATACCCACATACATACATACATATATGTACATACATACATACATACACATACATACATGTACACACATACACACATATATACACATCCCCATATTTACATCCACATCCACACATGTACACAAACATACATAGATAGACATACTTATGTACAAACATAAATACATACACACACATACAAACAACGTGCACCTGAGTCACTTAAACACCTCCATCCCTGTACCTCATCCCTCATTGTCCTCCGTTAGCAGACTTCCTCTTCCATGTACTGGTTTAAAAATATTTCTTTGTACTTTTTTTTAAACAGATTTATATTTGCACTTTGTTTTATTTCTGTCTCCAGACTGTTCCACAAAGTCACCCCACAGCTCGATACGCACATGCTTTTCATATTTGTTCGGACCTTTGGTTTTTTTAAATTTAGGTCTCCCCTTAGATTATATCCCCCCTCCCTTTCACAAAACATTCCTTGTATGTTTTTTGGCAATAGGTTATTTCTCGCTTTGTACATTATTTGTACCGTTCTGAATTTGACCAGATCCAAAAATTTCAGCATATGTGATTTTATGAATAGTGGGTTTGTGTGATCTCTGTATCCTGCTTTGTTTATTGTCCTTAATGCTATTTTCTGTATTGTACATATCGGCTGCAGAGTGGTTTTGTAGGTGTTTCCCCAAACTTCGACACAATAAGTCAGATATGGCAAAAATAATGAGTAATATAGAGTGTGCAACGATTTATAATCCAGGATATGTTTAGTTTTCCACAGAATTGCCGCGGACTTTGCTAGTTTTGCTCGTATGTAGCCAACATGAGGTTTCCAGCAGACTTTATCATCCAAAATCACACCGAGGAATTTAATTTCCTGTACCCTTTCTATTTTAGTATTGTCTATTATCAATTCTACATTACAATCTTTTTTGTGTCTCCCAAACAACATGATCTTTGTTTTGCTTAAATTTAATGAGTTTTGTCAAACCATAGTTTTAGTTTATTTATTTCAGTTGTGATTGTCTCCAAAGTGTGCTGCAAATTCTCACCGGAACAAAAAATGTTTGTGTCGTCTGCAAACAAAACAAATTTCAGTACCTGCGAGACTCTACATATATCATTGATATATAATATGAATAATTTCGGACCTAATATTGAACCCTGTGGTACCCCACATGTAATATTCATGAAGTCAGATTTATGGTCACCTATCTGCACAAACTGTTGCCTGTTTCTTAGATAGCTCGCCAGCCAGCTCCACCCAACTCCCCTAACACCACACTTTTCTAGTTTATTTAATAATATGCTGTGATCAATGGTATCAAATGCTTTTTTTAGGTCAACAAATACTCCAATTGCTATTTTTTTATTGTCTATACAGTTTGTGATTTCTTCTATTAGTTCCATTAGTGCCATTGATGTTGATCTGTCTGTTCTAAATCCATATTGACTTTCTGTAAGGAGGTTGTGTTTTTCAATGAATTTGTCCAGTCTTTTTGAAAAAAGTTTTTCTAGTATTTTGGAAAATTGGGGGAGCAAAGAAACAGGCCTGTAGTTTGTGAAATGGTGTCTATCTCCGGCTTTAAACAATGGTATCACTTTTGCAATTTTCATTTTGTCTGGAAATGTACCTGATTGAAAAGATAAATTACAGATGTGGGTGAGTGGTTTCACAATTCCTTCAATAACTGTCTTTACTGTTGCCATGTCTATATCATTCCAGTCTGCAGAGGTTTTGTTTTTACATTTTCTTACAATTTGTATAATTTCTTCATCATCAACTGCACTTAGAAAAATTGTACTTGGATTCCTGTCCCCCATATCTTCTATGTCCCCACATTGTGTTGTCTCAGGTTCCTTTATTTTTGCAGCTAAATCTGGACCCACATTTACAAAGAATTGGTTGAAACCATTCACCACATCCTCCATATTATTTATGGTCTTGTCATTTTCAGTGTAGTACTCTGGGTAATTTGTAGTTTTGGATCCATTTCTCACAATGCTATTTAGTACAGTCCATATACCTTTAATGTTGTTTTTATTTTTCTCCACTAAATTATTATAATATTCTTTCTTACATATTCTCATAACATTAGTCAATTTGTTTTTATATTTTTTATATTTTTCCTCTGCCTCTTTAGTTCGATGCTTTAAGAATTGTCTGTATAATGTATTTTTCCTTTTGCAGGCATTTTGTAGCCCCTTAGTGACACATGGACTATGTGTATATTTATGTATATTACTGTATTTCTTTGTAGGACAATTTTTATTATATAATTCATTGAATATTAATAGAAATAGTTGGAGAAGGTATTAAAATAGTTATATATATATATATATATGTAATCTTATTATATTTCATCAATTACAGGTGCAGGTCTGGATAGGATGGCACCTAGGCCCAGGTCTGGACCGCAGAATTTGTTTTCAGATTCAGCTTTCAACCACATAGTTTTGAAACTGCAAAAGTATCACACCATGGTGGAACCTGAGGTTTGAGATTCAGTGTGGGCCTACATTACTGTTAAATCTGAAGTGAAAAGATCATTAACACAGTGACTTTAAACACAATGTTTTAGATGTATTAATTAAGCAACTCACATATAAACAGTTCAGTACTGACCATGAGGGGAAGATGTCCATGTGGCCTCAAAGCCATCACGGGCATGGGAGAAATCACTCTTGAAGCGTAAGTAGAGGAGGTTGGATTGTGGGAATATGGGGCTGGGTAGGGTGCTGCCGCAGAATCGACCAATCAGTGGTGAATCTGCGGTACTACCATTACGAATCTGAAAGACAAAATAGAGGGTTGTGATTTACAGAATCACTGAGAAATTGCAGAGGAGTAAGGCCAAGGATGTATGGAATGGAATGAGAGAAATTACAGGTTTTAAGAGGAAAGGCGAATAATGAAAATATGTCTCTGTAAGTGGGCTTGATTTGTTACCTCAAGGTAGTCAAATTCACAGTTGCTGTGACTCTCCACATCAAAGTTGTTAAAGAAGAAAGCGATGTAGCTATTCTGTGGTGCCTTCAGGATAATGGTGCAGTCCATGTTGTGGGGGTACACGTCAGGCCAACCCGGACTCTTCAGGTAGCCATATTCCTGTTCATAAGTTCGACTGCAACCTGGAAACCACCACCACAGTCAAAGCACTAATCTGAACCCCCTTTCCCTTTCATGTCCTTTTTAAAAAAACAAAATGCACACTGTTTTTGAAAATAAATGTTGAATTTCTTAAAATGTAAAATGCAGGAAGATCAGATAAGGGTTTCCAGATGTAGTCCCAAAGGTAATTTTAAAGATTGACAAAAATATTGAGCCCTTCCAAAATCTACATTTGATTGACCAAGTTAAGTTACTTTTGTTTCACATATACAGCTCAAAAACATTTTCTCCCAAGTATAAATAAAATTAAACATTTTTCTGTTATAAACTACTGACAGTCAAAGGAATAATCATATTGTCTATGGGAATGTACAGACTTTGCCTTGGTATTGATGATGGCGGTGGAGAGCACTGTTTAACATGCTGTTTCAAACTAGGTGTTCAATTGGGCTGAGATTTAGTGACTGCAAAGGCCATAGCATATGATTCACACCATTTTCATACTCATCAAACCATTCAGTGACCCCTCATGCCCTACAGATAGGGGCATTGTCATCCTCGAGGACACCAGTGCCATCAGCATAAAAATGTTTCAGCATAGGATGAAGGTGATCACTCACAACAACTTTGTATTGATTTGTAGTAACCATTCCTTCTGAGGGGACAAGTGGACCCAAAACCATACCAGCAAAATGCCTCTCACAGCAAAACAGAAGCACTGGATCCCCTCACTAGGGTTCAAGCATTCAGACGTGTTCTGTTCTCTTGGTGTACACCACACATGCCGTCGCTCAGAGGCGGACTGGGACAATAGTTCAGGCCGGCAATTAGACTCCATTCCAGGTCACTGTTTTCATACCATATATATATACAATACCATATATATCAGTTATATTATGATAAAAAAATTTTTTTTTACAACATATTACCTATAAAATATAAGTAAATTGCAAGAATCTTATATCACACAATAAAACAACACAGGTCTAATTTGATATTAAAATCCAGTGGCCCAGTGTTTCCCACAGATTTTTGAGAGACTATGGTAGTTGGACCTCAGCCCAACTCTGTAGGGGGTAAGAAAATTTTGTACATTTTTAAGTCAAATGCATCGTTCTAGTGCACTCTGAGTGCAACATTAAGAGGTTATGTCTAGAATAGTGCTTTAGTAATTGAACTGGTTGTATAGAGATGAATGATGATTACATACCCACAGAGAACAGGAAATAAATGTTACCGGTTAATAAATAACATAGAAAGCAGAAGTGGTTTTCCAATAAATATCTTTTTCTACATTGTGTTTCTTTAAATAACTAAACTAATTGTCTTTGCTTGTCAATAAAAGACTTGAGTTGATTTATTGTACAAATGGAAGATCTCTCATTAAGACTTTTTAAACTGAACCAATAAAGCAGCATAGTGCTGCTGTGTTTTAAACAGCACACAGGTGTTTCAGATTCAGAGGTTTGAGGCTGAACTGCAGGGTTGAGTGGAGGTGTGTGGGGAAGTTCATTTGTGCTGTTGAACGTAACCAGAAAATAACGTGTTATTGATCTGACTAACCAGCTTTCTTACTGTCAGCTCGCTCTCTCTCTCTCTTCATTCACTCTCTAGCTCGCTCGACCAGAGCAGAGGTGAGCAACGCGACAAGAAGTGACAGCAAACAGCAGCAGAGTTAGGCACTCTCCTCTGTCTTAGAGGGCAGAGCTGAACCCTTTGTGCAGCAGAGACGGCGTGTTTTTTTGTTTACCTCTGTAGTCTGCTGTTGCCTGTCATCCCCACATAGCTACGTGGATTTGATTGGTCCGGGCATCCTGCAACTGATTCTTGCTCACTATATTATTGCTGGTGAAGTTGACTGTTCAAGTCAGGCCACCAGGAATTGTCCCGGTGCTCCCGATGTACAGTCCGCCCCTGCCCTTGCCCACTTGTTGAAAATAAGGTGGAAGATTACTTCTCTTAACTAGGGATGCACAGATCTGGCTTTTTCAGTCCCAATACCGATACCTGGGCTTTGCGTATTGGCTGATACCTGATGCTGATCCGATAACACTGTTGAATTAATAAACTCTATACCTCGCCATGTGGAAAAGACTGAAGGCACGAGGCTTGACTTAAACATTATTAACTAACTTTGTAAAACAAAATGTAACAAATTAACACATAGATATAAATGTGCTGAATTGTTATTTATTATTAAAATAATACATTTTTATTATTAAAATAACAAATCCTTCTGTCCTCCTTTTCAGATATTACAAATAAGTAGCCTCTGATAGATCGTATGTCACTTACAGTAACATAAAGGATCGAGATGGTCACCTCCAGTTTTCACTTCGTTCACAGTCTCTGTGTGAGCGGCACACACTGAGGACTCAGCTCCAGCAGAGGTGAAACATACGACTCTTTAATACAGAGATCATCATTGTCGAGGGGCGGCTGTGGCTTAGGAGGTAGAGCGGTCGTCCTCCAATTGGAAGATTGGCTGTTCGATGCCCTGCTCCTCCAGTCCACATGTCGATGTGTCCTTGGGCAAGACACTTAACCCCAAATTGCTCCCGTTGCCAACGGTGTATGAATGTGAATGAATGGTTACCTGATGAGCAGGTTGGCACCCTGCGTGGTAGCTTCTGCCATCAGTGTATGAATGTGTGTAAATGGGTGAATGACATAATGTAAAGCGCTTTGAGTGGCCGCAAAGACTAGAGAGGCGCAATATAAGTACAGTCCATTTACCATTTACCATCATAGCTATAAAGAAGATTGTTAATTAAGACTTTGCTTTTTCACACTGAACCAACTAAAGCAGCATAGTGCTGCTGCTGTGTGCTTTTAAACGGCACACTGGTGTTTCAGATTCAGAGGCTTGGGGCCGCCACTCCCTATACGTATCCCCTATATGTATGCAGAGCGAGTAGGGACCTGAGTGCCTGGCGGGGGCCTCAAAAATAAAGGTTGATATAAAATGTCATGATAATTATATTTTACAAAAAAAATGTATTACAAAAAAAAAGAAGTAAAAAAAAAAGGAATAATGTTTTGAAAGACCCACTGTTGTTTTGTAATTGCTATTATTGTTATCATTATTGTTAATACTCAATTTGGGCAAATTAGATGTTTTTACCTTATCTATAAAAATATTATACTGGATATATTAGAGTCTATATCCGGCGGTTACCAGATATTAATTTCGGATTGGTGCATCCCTTATCTTAACATTTCACTTTTTTCCACGTCTCTGTAGACTGGTGACCATTCATCTTTGTAATGAGGTGTTTATGCACTGCAAGCCCCATAATAATGTCCCTCTCTATGCAATTGCCAATGGACTGTTCTTGCTAATAAAGTCAGATCACATCCTGCATTTACATTGTCAGTCACCTGAGGAAGAGTTGTGCTTCTGTTTTTCCTTACATATGACAGAGCATCATGGTCATCAAATGTGTGTTGTCGACTGACTCAATTTACTGATGTCTTTCCCATAGATATCCATAGACTTATTAGAGATCTTACAACCTATAAAATTAAACCTGAACTAGGCACAGATAAAAGCCCTTTCTGTCAGTGAATCTTTGCTGACTGGAGGTGTGGAGTAAATATTCCCTGTACTGGCAGTCAGACCTTTGTGTCACTGTTTCTATAGATGACTGCAAATTCAAAAGTGTATATAAAACTAAACTTACATTCATGTAATGGGTGTGCACTTACAATTTGATTCTTAAATTGTTTAATTAATAATAGGTATGTAACGACAATTAATTGATATTGCTTCTATTTAAAGAGTATATTTTGGCTCAGTTTCTCATCTTCCCACTGGTTTTACTACAGGTACCTACCAGCAATCTGATAGGTGAAACTCAGGCCATTTCCTGTGATGAAGGTGTCAGATTTGAAATATACAAGGATGGTTCTGCTGTAGCTGTAGAATTCTGGTGGATGACCATCTGATGCACAGAACTTATGTGATTGTCCATAGTCTCCCTGAAAACACCAGAAATCACTCAGATCAATCATTCAGAAAGGATATTAAAATATTATAATTGTGCCAGGGTTTTATTAGAACTTATAATTACAACCTTTTTGTTCTATTGTGATCAGGGCACTTTCACATTCAACATTTTCAAATTAACTATGTTCAGTTTGTGTAAGTTGGTGAAAAAGATGTCAATCAGACACAGGTGCAAACCAAAGAACCTGGTTGAGACCCACTTTTCTAGGTAGTCTCTGACTCACTTCTAAGCTGACTTTTGTATGGTTTGCTTATAGAGTAAAAGCAAAACGGGGTAAGATAAGATTTTGCGTTTGTTTACAGTACTGTGCTAAAATTTTAGGCACTTAAGATGTTTAGATTCCAGTCCATAACCATCAGGGAGGTATATGCTTGGTTTAGTCCGCAGCATGACAACAACCCCAAACACAGAGGCTGAGAATTTATCTTTAGATTTTCCATCCAACCAATGCAAAACTGATTTAGATCTAGAAATCACAGAGGTTCCTAATGCTTTTAGATATTTAGGGAATTGGCTTATTCTCTTCATTATGCTATAATCCTGATATGGTCTCTCAACAAACTGCAATCACGGCAAGATAATAATCACATTTGCATACAATTACTATTAAAGATGACTCACATGACAAAGTTGGTGACAATCAATTCTAAGATGCTGTGTTTATCTTCTCCCAACACTGTCTACATTTTCTTCTAAAATTTGTATATTTACATAATACACACACAAATTCCAAATGGCAATATATATATATATATATATATGGTAGAATTTGCAAATTTATTTTAGCTCAAACTTCATTGTCTACAGAAGAGAACAATGATTTCAGTTCAAATGTTTCAGAAACTATTGGCCTAATCACAAAACTGCTCTTGTGTCATACTTCCCACAATATTTATTGCTTATGATACAACAGTTTTTCGTCAAGTCCATGTCCAAACTCACCACTGGCCAGTCCTTTAACTCCAGGTAGTTTGTAGTGCAGCTCTGGCTTGGCTGCAGGACAAAGGTCTGGACTGACACTTTGATGGTCTCCTGAGCAGGAGCATCCAGGATCCAGCGACAGGAGGTGTAAGGAGGATAAGCATTGGGAAAGGATGGTGAGGTCAGTGTCTGGATGGTCATTGTGGCATTTAGAGTCCCACCACAAACCACTAATGGAAAGCAGACACAAGAGATTCAGAAAATGCACAAAATAAAAAGTAGCATATTGATGAGCTTGTAATTAAAATGTCTCAAATAAAAAAACACAATGCAAGACAATGTTTCAAACAACATGAAACTACATGGTTTCAGCGTCAATAGCAGCCACCATAGCAATGATAAATAGCCTGCAAGAATTTCCATAGTAATTGACAAATTAAACATCATATACATTCACTAAATAAATATTATTAAAATAAAATGTACATTAATTGCTAGAAATGTTATTAAATGCATTTTAATATAAACAGTATCTTAAAATATTGCATTTTCCACATCTCACAATTCTAGAGCCATTACTGTGAAAAAACATAGCGATTACATATTTTAATGTGAGACTGGGTTGTTATTTATCAAGTAGAACACAGTTCAGAAGAGAGTAGAAAGTGCTTACATGGTACAGCTCTGTATGTGGCATTGAATCCTCGTCTCTGTACTGAGCCATCAGTGACAAAGTGAACAGTCAGGAAGTTTCCACTTGATAGAAAATAAGCAGGAATGGAATTTCCACAGAATGTCCCAACCAGAGGGAAGTTAATGTTGTCACCATCATATACCTGACAGAGATACATACAACACATTAAAAAATGTCAAAGTTGTATTGTCCACATTTTAGATATGTCATTATTACACTTTATACATACATAAATTGTAGTGGTGCAACAAACATGGTAGCCAATTCACAGATGCAGTTAATATGGTCAGAACTCAATTAAATTATGTTAAAATTGAAAAAAATAAGAAATAGTTCCCATTAAAATTTCAGAAAGGTTCTTACTTTGATATAGTCATAGTGGCAGGTAGAGGAGCTCTCAAGCTCAAAGGAGCTAAAGGTCAGGTTGATAGCCTTGTTGACTGGCATCTCAATGGTCCATAGACAGTCCATCCTGGGCTCATAGCGCCCATCCAGGTTTGGATCTGGGGAACTCAACATGCCCATGGGCATGGACAAATAGCCACCGCATCCCTGTGCTGGACCTGAAGGCAATTCAGAAACAACTACTTAAATCTTATATTATCATGTTATATCATAGGAAACTGCAGACTAGCTTCTTGAATTAAGAATTCAATAATGTTATGTGAGATTCTCAAAAGCACATGGTACCACAAATACGCTGACAGAAGCAAAATGCCTGTTGTATGATGACAAATTTCTGTTCATGGTAACATTTATAAATAAAGTAGGGCTGTCAAACGATTAATTTTTTAATCGAGATTAATCGCAGAATTTCCATAGTTAATCGCGATTAATCACATTTTGAATTGCATGTTTAAAATCCTGTTATTTTACATTTCAAGGCAGTTTTAAGCCCATAATGTAAAGCATTTCTTACAGTCTTGCAGTCAATTGCCACCCATTTCGCGATTGCTTTGGTTAACTTCTTCGACGTACTTTCATCCACGGGTCTGCTGCGACTCCCACACTCCAAAATGGTACTTTGGTGGAGCTGAGGCTCACTTGGCTGGGCTGCGCCGGTTGCACCTGGGTGTTTAGCGTAGAGGTGGTAACTCAAACTCTACGTACTCCGGTGGTAGTTAAACTCCGTTTGACACAGGTTGCATTTTACTTTTGACTTGTCAACTGAACTGTCTGGAAGATTTTTAAAGTTAAACAAGCCATTCCAAAGTCCAGTAGCTCTCTTTCTTTCCATCACTGCGGTAGGTTTACTGCAGGAGGCCACTTCAAAGCATAGCGCTACAGCTAGAGGAGCCGTCTACGGGTGAGTAGAAGGGACAAAAAGGCTTGCAAAATTAAAATGCGATTAAAAGAATTAAACACGTTATGGATTGCATTAATCTAATTGCGATTAACGCATTAACGCTGACAGCCCTAAAATAAAGTTAACATAATATTGTCAATTGAGACTGAGCATTGACATTTCCAAAACATTAGTAAAAAGAGGTGCTAGCAACAACAATAACAACTAAATTAATAATATAAAGTATCTCCTGGAAATATGGGGTCATGTGTAAATGGGAGCAGTGATTGATATTCAGGGAAATCTGTCCTGCCAATTTCCCACCTCAAGACCTAATAAAGTGAAAATGCCAGTAAGTACTGTCATAAATGAAAGTAGTAACATTGCAGGGAAGCGCACGTAAAGAGTTTCAATTGTGGACTACATCAAATTTCAACACTTTTCGTAAAGTGTTTTAAGTCTAGAAAAGCTCCACCCAAAAGAAACACTTTAAGTGTAAAATGCCCAATACATCAAAAGGCTTTGGACTTTGGTTAGTTTGAATTCATATCATTTACTATGTTTAATGCAAAAAAGTGTAGTAGATATACATGCTCATTGTATTCTTAATTAGTGTGTTAGCTGATTAATAATGTATAGGTGTTGGTTGTGTCTCATGCATGTACACTTGGCATTTCAAATGTCTCGCATAAAATCCAGATTCAGCAAACCTTGTTGTCTGTCACATAGTGATAGAAATTACTTACCCTTGCACTTTTGGTGGCCAGGTTACAAATCTACCTACAATCTTACTTTCTTAGGAAAGATGCATCACAATGGTGCATTATCAAATGGAACTAGAATCTTTGCATTTCCTAAAGAAAATGTGTGTGAGAGATACAAGCTGTTTGCCGCTGCTACTGCTACTGTGACAGTTGCAGCAATTTTATTATTTTTTTTGTAGCAATTGTTTTAAAATCTTGGAGCACCACCAACAGGCGAAATTGTATGAAATGGTTCTTGTTCAGCATACACTTCTGTACAAATTTCCTGCATTTGGTTACCATGGAATAAGAGATACAGCAATTAAGTAGCATGGTGGTTTTGCAAATGGCCACAATGTGGAGCTATTGGTGCCATGCTTCAATATGTCCTGCACATTCTAGTGTAGAAATTGTGTATCAAGTTTAATTTTAATAGACAACAGAATTGTAGGACTATCATATATCAAATATTACAGTAGCGCCACCAGTGGGTAGAGTTGTATAAAATGTGACTGTATGTACAACATTCCCAAGTTTGGTTGCAAATTCAATGCGGTCTTGAAGAGTTATGGCCCGCTAAGCGCATCAGGCCATGCCTACAAAAATAAATTTTATCTAGGTCCTCTAAATATGGGATGTACCAAGTTTGGTGAAGATTAGATGATAAATATCTACCAACAGAAATAAAAAATTAGTTTACTAACAAATTGTAAATGGTAGAAAACTTGTTCAGGTAGAAATAGGTGTGACCTCTATTAATCTAACCAGCATCATCCAAGAAACACACTGGAAATATTGTTTTCATAGGATTTAGAATTAATGTAAGGGCCTGAATAATCTTGTTTAATTTCCTGTTGTATATACCAAAATTTACATGATGAATATTTCTAAATACATTCGTACACAACCACATTCCTTGTGCTCCCTAGTCAGTCTGGCTATGTACCTGTTTTGTTTAATAATAATAATAAATAATGCAAGCACTTGATCTGCTAAATGGAAAAAGCCACTCCATCCTCACAAACACTGTAACATTGACCTACCAAGTGTCTCACTGTAAGTAGCCCTCCAGCCGATCCCATTAACAGTGGCATCTGTCCTAAAGACAATGAAGAGCTGGTTCGAAGAGGAGCGAAGATTAGGTGGGAGCACTGCACCACAGAATATTCCCAACAAAGGTGCTAAAGTGTCCTGCCCATCATACACAGCCACATAGTCATAGCGACAGGAAGAAGATGCCTCCAGGTGGAAGGTGTTAAACCTTTGCAAAGAGAAGAAGAACACAAAGGGCTGACACCAAACTGCATAAAGGACTCATAGTTGCAAATTACTGGAAGTACCCAAGTACGTCCACCAGATTGCAATGTAGCCACATGGAACATGTCCAGTACAATCTTGATCCAGACAAAGCCTGATTGAGACCAACAGGGAAGGCTTTCATTTTGTCAAAACGTTTCAGTTCTTATTTCATAAACACATTTTTTAAAAAGGGGTTTGTCATATAAAGGTAACAAACAAGGTTATATTAACTTAGATGTGATTATTTAACATAATATTTTAACACCTCTCCTGCCATCTTTTCTCTCTTTATTTCATTATCAGACCTCTCTAACCCACTTCTCATCTCAGTTTGAGACTGTTGCTCGAGGTTACATTAGCTGCTACAAACATAACAAGCCTGAGTCTCTGACCCAAATGTTAGCTGTCAAGTTGCATTCTGGGAACTGTAGGCATCAGTCTTTGACAAAATAATAAAAAAGACAATACTGCTCAATTACCTTCTAATCAGTGTTTTAGAAGTGAAATGAGTACTCATTTAATACCATTGTAGCTTGTAGTTTATGAATACTAGTGTGAAATGAGGAGTGTTAGATGCTATAGTGTGTTTGTTACTGTGTTGTTGTTTTTTTTCCTTTCTCTTGACAGGTATTGCCCTCCTCCTCCCTCAGATGATCACCACAGCTGTACCCCATTTTAATCAGTCCCAGTATAAAGGCTCCAGCTTCTCTATCTCTGTGTCATTAGGCTATTTGACACTGCAGTGGTTGTTACCTTGCGAGTGATTTGCAGTATCGTATCGGCTTCATTCTTTTAAGTGAAGTCCGTCCTTTGGTGTTTATTGAGCCTGAGTTTTTTTTTTGGTTTATTATTGTACTGATTTATTTTTGCCTTTGTACTTCAGCTGTCTCTTGGTTCTGTCATTGGTAGTACCAGTTGTTACTTCCCTCCTCCCTTAGATGCTTTAGGGTTGTAATAAGTAATTAAAGATGAATCATTTCAGTGATACATACAGTAATTAAGACCCAGATATATATATATATATATATGTATGTATATATATATGTGTGTGTATGTGTGTATATATATATATATATATGTGTATGTGTATGTGTATGTGTATGTATATATATATATATATATATATATATATTGATTAACTCAAAGGAAGTACTGTGATCCAAAACATTCAAATCACTTTGCTCAGTAATTGAAGAGGTATTTTTTCAATACACATTTAATCCCCACAGTCTATTCCTGTAATCGGCAGTCTATTCCAGTCAGTGCAGTCTTACTTGAGATCCACCACTCTTTCTGCTTGCACCATGATGTGATAGGTACAGTTCATGTTGTGGTGGTAGTTGGTCATGGAGAGTGCCGGACTGCTCACTGTACCTGCTGAACTGTTGAAGAACCCACCACATGCTGTAAATACACAAACATACAGACACATGCACACAGAGTATTAATACATGTACAATATATCTATATAAGTATTTGGGCTTATAAATATTTAGGCTTTGGCCTGTATCATGAAACAAGATGAACTAATCTCTCTGTGTGCACTGACTTCACTGACCAAAACTGGCCATCTTGGATAACAGGTTACAGGTATCTGTAAACTCTGGGTTTTCCAGCCACAAGCCCATAGATGTGAAAGTAGGTTGTTAATTACAAGCGACATCATCAGAACCATGAACACTTAATATGATATGATGACAATGACACCAAATACCTGCATAGTTCTGTTTCAGTGAAAGCAAAAAGGCATATAAGTGAAATGTAAATAACAAAATAACTATAAAACATAATATGTACCGAACTTGAAGATCAGCATGGATCTATAATAAAGATTTCCTTGGTTCTTTCTCGAAAATTTGACCTATTTTCTTCTTGCCACCATGTCCAGAGATGTTGGCTATCCATCTGTGACAACATCAGCCTGTCACTAAAATTGGCCATGTTCTTAAATATGCATAACTTCAAGCCTTAAAACAATTTAAACGGGTGATTGTATATAAACATAGCAACATAAAAACATAAATTACTAAGGAAATTAGTATTTGGTTGATTTCTTTGTTGTAACAATGCTTCTTGACAATAAACCTTATACCGTTGGAAAGCCTGTTTATTTGCCACATTTGTAAGGAACATGCATTTGTGGGAAGAGCAACAGAGCTGATCCAACCAGTGTTCAATGGGGTTTTTCAGGGCCCGGTAGTTTTGTAATGTATTTTGGTTGAGTTAGTTTTTTGTCTTGTCTACTTCCTGTTTTATTTTGGTATGTCTTGTCTTACTTCCTCCCCTCCTGTTTGCCTCCCTTCCCCTAATGTGTTACACCTGTGCCTCGTTATCCAGTGTATATATGTGGTGTGCTCTTTTCCTTCTGTGCCAGATCGTCTTGTTAGTTCCTTGTCAGAGTTCCAGCGTTATCTCAGTTTAGATTCTTAGTGTTATTGACCAGTTTTTGCCTTTTGGATTCCAAGTTTTTGCCTAGTGATTTTGGACTTCTGCCCTGTGATTTTGGACTTCCTGCTTGATAGGGTTGATGTCATGGCTACTGGCAGGCCATTCCACCCTCTCTGGAGGTAGTCTCTGATAAACCCTGCTATGTGGGGGTGAGCGTTGTCATCTTGGAGGATAGAGTTCGGTCCCAGACTGTGGAGATATGGGATTGCCACTGGTTGCAGAATCTCATCTCGATAACTCTCTGCATTAAGATTACCTCCAATGATGACAAGCCTTGTTTTTTTAGTGAGGGAGATGCCACCCCACACCACCACACTGCCTCCACCAATGAAAGACAGAAAAGATTTGCCACATTTTTTCCATTTGAAAGAGAAATAAACAGGCTTTCCAACAGTATAAAATGTATTGCCAAGAAGCATTGTTACAACAAAGAAATAATATAATAATGTTTAAATTCAATTCCATTTGAATTGGACTATGAATAACTTTGTGCTGCATTAAATTTGACTATTAATTTGTTTTTGTTTACTACAACTGATCTGTTTTTTGATGGTTTGATTTTGCTTATTGAGATGTAGAAATTGTTCCTCCTTCTCTTTACTTACGTATGGCTCTGTATTCTGCCATGAAGCCACTGTCTGTGATCACAGAGTCAGAGTAGAAGTGGAGTAACATGGGGCCAAAGGTAGAGAATGGACCTGGAATGCTGGTGCCACACAGAGTGGCAATAGGAGGGCCACTATTAGCCAGGTTGTAGATCTTCAGCCCATCATACAGACAGGTGGAGTGTGCTAGATGACAAAAACACAGGTTAGAGCCACATACTTGTCAAATAACCGAGTGTCAGTAATGAAATTACAAATGGCCTGATTTACTAAGATCTCAAATAAAGTGTACTAAATTGTGTGCACAGTGTTCGTTTCATTTGTGTGCTTTTTGCGGGTAATCTACTAAGAAGAACTGCATGAATGAAAACAGGTGCAACAGGCTGGAGACAGCAATATTTAAATGAAGGTTTTGCGTGTCTTAACATAGAGTTTGGATGAGCAGAAAGCTGCAAGCGCAAAATGAAATTTGATATGGTTCTAGTGGAAGAGATTAACAAATATATTGAGTTATAACAAAAACAAATATTACCAGAAAAACCGACATATGGGAGATTATTTGTGACATATGGGAGTCAATGTTGTTAGTAAAACCAAAATTATTCCACTCCAAAAATATAAACACAAGTGGAAAAAGTCCTGTGCGTCATTGTGCCTCCTTCTCCTCCTCTACACAGTGACAGCAGTCATTTGTGCACAGTGTGCAGCAGGTTAATACCTACAAAGCGTATTGCTGCCACACCAGAAAAAAAAGACGTAATAGTTTCTTGTTATAACATAAAACTTTTCAAGTAATAACGTGATAGTTTCTTGTTATAACGTAAACCTTTTCATGTAATAACGTGATAGTTTCTTGTTATAACATAAAACTTTTCACATTATAACATGATAGTTTGATGTTTCTGAAGGAAATACATGACTGTTAGAAAAGCCTTGTTTACAAACAGACCTACAATCCACTTTCTCTCTTCTCTTCTCTTCTCTTCTCTCAGCGCAGGGTACACTGTCAGCCAGCCCTGTGCTGACAGTGACAGGGCGCATCTCTTTGATCCGAACTGACACAGCAAGTTTGCTCATGCTTCGGGGTCGTTCAATAGAACAAATAAATATTGTTTTAATGTGTAACTATTGAAATGTTCACACAAGGGCTTTTATAAATTCCTACAGTGTTGCAGGTTAAAAGTTAATGACAGCGACTTGAAGTGAGGAGGAGCAACACATCTCCGGATTGTCAGTGCAGCGGTGTCGCTCACTTTTGCATGCATGTGATGCAAAACATTAAAAATAACGTAATTATAACAAAAAACAAAATGTGCCAAGGACACACGCCCCCCTTGCCGATTTAATCGTGTAGTGGCAATCTAGAGCAATGACAATCTACAACTTGAAATTTTGAGGCAATCGCACAGCCAATTGTTATAACATGAAACGTTTCATGTTATAATGTGATAAATTGGTCACAGTGTTTCCTCATTCCCACAATGTGAAACATTTATGTTATCATGTTATAACAAGTAACTATCACATAACGTGAAAAGTTACTATTACAAGTAACTATCACGTTATAACATGAAACATTTCACGTTATTACCTGATACTGATCCGTTTTTTTTTCTGGCATGGTAGCAATACGCTGCCGTAAATACCTGCCCTTCAAAGGTTTTATTTATAGACGCAGTTACCGTCAGCAAAATTACCTTTGAGTTTGGTAATTCACAATGTGTGTGTTAAATTACATATTTACATTTTCACCTCCCTGTATGTTGCACACTGGTGTTAAAATGCCCCATATTACATATTAATTATGGTAGACGTACTAAATGGACAGCGTACTATCTTGCACAGTTGAGACACGCAAGCCTGTGCCCTGTTAGTAGATCAGCTTGTACATTTTTGGCGGGTCATGTCAAGTTTTGCACACGTTTTTACATACCCAAAGTGTACAAAACCAACTTTTGGATTAATGTCCAAAAGTTTGATAGTGATTATCTTATATTTGTCCCTATCTTGCTAATGCTGTAACACTTGCCTTCTATCTGGAAGGTCTGAAAGGTGAGGACAACCAAAGTCTGTTCTCCAACATCTATGGTGTAGTTACAGTTGGAGTTGTCAGGGTAGTTGGCTGGGTAGTTTGGAGAAACCACACGGCCGCTGGGAGATGTGAAGTTTGCGCCGCACCCTGATGAGCAGATGACGTCAGATTTTCCATATAATTTGTTGGGACAAGCAACTTCATACATCACACCATCACTGAGGTGCCCATCATCAAGTTAAGACTGAGGCTGGCATTGAAAGATATTTGTTACTGTGATGAAAAAAATTGCTCAAGAAAAAAGGACACTTTTTTCACTCACAAAAGGATGCCTCCTGCAACAGAAAAGTCATTCTGACCATTAGATAATACATAAATTAACTACTACACCATACCACTGCATCTCAGATTCAAACGCTGCTACACTCAGTCAGTATGGTCCACTTTCTGCCTGATACTTACTGCTACTGAAGGATGCTGAGAAACCTCTGCCAGGGGCTTCCCTGGCCTGGAAGCGTGTTGTAATGAAATTGTACGGAGCAATGATGGGGCCTGGAGCCACTGTGCCACAGCCCGTCGACAGCAGAGCTTCAGTATTTTCTGTCTGACCTGACCACACCTGCAGGAAAATACATACTGATTATGAAATGAGTGTAAAATGAAAAGAATTGTAACTAATGTTTTTAACTAAATTATTGTATGTATGGTACCCTGATAGTTTAGTAGCCAACTATGTGAACCCGAAAATGCTGACTACACCAAAGTTTCATTGCAGAAATGTAAAGTATGGGTCCCCAGTATACAGAAACTGCTGGATGCTAATTTGCATATGTTGAGCAATTAGCACAATTAGCATTATTATCTTAATAGTCCATTTTGACAACAGATTTTAGAGGTTTTAGAGGATGCTGAATTCAATTTTGGCACTTTCAGATTTCAAAGAGGTAATTTTATTATATTATTTTGATTAATATAGGCAAATTTTGATTACTGTCAGGCATAATTTTAGGTTATTTTTATGGTAAACACAATAATCTTACATTTCAGAATCTTGAGTGCTCTTGTGAATGTTGATGCATTGTTTTCAGGGTGTAGTGAAGCTGAATCCCCTCCTGACACTTTTGAAGATTCAAAATTGCGTTTTGGATGAACAATGACTTTGTTACGACCCATACTCACTTAAAAAAGAAGTTTGAAGATATATGCTGTACACATCATAGGAATTTGCATACTGCCTGTTACAAACTCTGTTACATGCACTCACATACACACACTTTCTCTGCAGCAAAAGAACTCCGGCCGGGATTCAAAAAGGGGTCGGCTGTGTACGTGGCACGCGCTCTAACCACTCGACCACCTGTTTGCCTGCCCATTTGTATAGCCTTAATCCGACATAACTGTTGCTATTGTGTGTTATTAGCATAGCTATAGGACAGTTTATGGCTTAACATTGATTGACCTGTTAATTGATTCTTGTCATAGATTTAAAGAGAAGTGTCCTGTGCTTATTGCGTATTTGTTATTGTGATAAGTATGGAGTTTATTCCCTATCTTAATTCAAGAGCATATTAAATAGATTTGAGAGCAGTATTTATTGATTTCATGCTCAGATTTTGTGATATGTTCTCTCAAAACTCTGCTCTCGCACTCAAATTTGCTCTGCGCATGCTCGCACTGTGTCCTCGCACTCGGTTACAACGCTGCTCGCGCAGATTTTCTGCGTTCACACTCGAGTTCTTCCTCCCGCGCTCAGGGAACTTGTGCTCACAGATCTCTGCTCTGCTCTCGGATTTTTTGTGGATCAAAGCTGTCAACCAATAGAAGGCCAGCTAGTATTGACAAATCAGACTGTCCCTGTTTTTGTACGGGAACGTCTGGAGTGTCCTGTCAGAGAGAGTTTCAACTCCCACTTCCGGGAGAGCTTCGACCATGTACCAGGGGAGGCGGGGGACATTGAGTCCGAGTTGGCCATGTTCCGTGGGGGCTCGGGTGTGGGCTCTCCTATCTCTGGGGCGGAGGTCGCCGAGGTGGTCAAAAAGCTCCTCGGTGGGAGGGCCCCGGGGATGGATGAGATCCGCCCTGAGTTCCTCAAGGCCCTGGATGTTGTGGGGCTGTCATGGTTGACAAGAATCTGCAGCAGTTCCTCTGGATTGGCAGACTGGGGTGGTGATCCCTCTTTTTAAGAAGGGGGACCAGAGGGTGTGTTCCAACTACAGGGGAATCACACTCCTCAGCCTCCCTGGTAAGGTCTATTCGGGGGTCCTGGAGAGGAGGGTCCGTCGGATAGTCGAATCTCGGATTCAGGAGGAGCAGTGTGGTTTTCGTCCAGGCTGTGGAACTGTGGGACAGCTCTACACCCTCTGCAGGAGGATCCTTGAGGGTGCATGGGAGTTTGCCCAACCAGTCCACATGTGTTTTGTGGACTTGGAGAAGGCATTCGACCGTGTCCCTCAGGGAGTCCTGTGGGGGGTTCTCCGGGAATACGTGGGCCGTCCATTCCCTGTATGACCGGTGTCAGAGCTTGGTCCGCATTGCCGGTATTAAGTCGGACTTGTTTCCGGTGAGGGTTGGACTCCGCCAGGGCTGCCCTTTGTCACCGATCCTGTTCATAATTTTTATGGACAGGATTTCTAGGCACAGCGAGGGTGTGGAGGGGGTCCGGTTTGGTGATCTCAGGATTGGGTCACTACTTTTTGCAGATGATGTGGTCCTGTTAGCTTCATCAGACCGTGACCTCCAACTCTCACTGGATCGGTTTGCAGCCGAGTGTGAAGCGGCCGGGATGAGAATCAGCACCTCCAAATCCGAGGCCATGGTCCTCAACCGGAAAAGGGTGGAGTGCACTCTCCGGGTCGGGGATGAGATCCTGCCCTAAGTGGAGGAGTTCAAGTACCTCAGGGTCTTGTTCACGAGTGAGGGAAGGATGGACCGTGAGATCGACAGGCGGATTGGTGCTGCGTCTGCAGTAATGCGGACTCTGCACAGATCCGTCGTGGTGAAGAGATCTACCAGTCGATCTTCGTTCCTACCCTCACCTATGGTCATAAGCTTTGGGTAGTGACCGAAAGAACAAGATCGTGGGTACAAGCGGCCGAAATGAGCTTCCTCCGTAAGGTGGCTGGGCTCTCCCTTAGAGATAGGGTGAGAAGCTCTGTTATCCGGAGGGAGCTCGGAGTAGACCCGCTGCTCCTCCGCGTCGAGAGGAGCCAGATGAGGTGGCTCGGGCATCTAATTAGGATACCTTCCTGGTGAGGTGTTCAGGGCACGTCCCACCGGTAGGAGACCCCGGGGGAAGACCCAGGACACGCTGGAGAGACTATGTCTCTCGGCTGGCCTGGGAACGCCTCGGGATCCCCCAGGAAGAGCTGGACGAAGTGGCTGGGGAGAGGGAAGTCTGGGCTTCCCTGCTTAGGCTGCTGCCCTCGCGGCCCGACCCCGGATAAGCGAAAGAGGACGACAACGGTAACGGTAAATCCCCCAAGGATGAAACCCAACTGCCTTTTTTTTAAATTTGTTGGCATAGACGCCTTTATTTATCAGTAGACTGACAGGAAACATGGGAGAGAGAGGGGGGTGTGACATGCAGCAAAGGACCTCCAATCGGGATTCGAACCGGGGTCGGCTGCGTATATGGCATGCGCTCTAACCACTCGACCACCTGCGGCCAACTGATGAGCTTTTTAGATGATCTAATACTGCCTAAAATCTCACCTAAAGACAGGAGGACACTTGACACCACTTTAACACTGGCAGAAATCAGGGAAGCAATACACTCGATAAACAGTGGCAACTCCCCAGGCCCTGATGGGTATCCAGTTGAGTCCCATTATTGCTCGAAATGTTTAATTATTCATACCAACACAGCTCCCTACTGACCACTCTTATGCAAGCCTCTATTTCCCTCATTCATAAAAAAGGCAAGGACCCACTTAGCTGCGCGTCATACCGCCCCATCTTACTCCTTCCCGTTGACGTGAAAATACTCGCTAAAATCTTAGCATGTCGTTTGGAACCTGTCTTGCCTCTAATCATTTCTGAGGACCAGACAGGATTCATAAGACGGAGGCATTCATTTTCTCATATCATTCACACCCCATCTTCACCTACAGATCCGGAGGTTGTTATATCACTTGACGCTGAGAAGGCTTTCAACAGGGTGGAGTGGCCCTACCTTTTCTCCACCCTGGAACGGTTTGGTCTTAGTGTTCACTTTCTCTCCTGGATCAAGTTATTGTATGCCTACCCCAAGACTTCAGTATGCAAAAACATGCAACATTCTGACCCATTTCGTCTTTTCCGTGGTACACGCCAGGTTTGCCCGCTTCCCCCTGTTGTCTGCGCTTGCAGGAATCATGAGGCAGCGCCTTGAACATCATGTGCTGTTGTACGCTGATGACCTCCTCCTATATGTGAAGGACCCCCTAACGAGCATTTCCTCCTATTCTTTCACTTCTAAGCTCATTTGGTTTTCTCCGGGTACAAATTGATCATTTCCAAAAGTGAATTTCTTCCACTTGGACTTGCCACCCTCATCGATACTGTTCAGGACCGCTAGTGAGGGAATTAAATATCTTAGTATGAAATTAGTATGACAACATCAGGCCTTTTCATGGGAAAATATTAGCATTTTAGTTCAATAGCTTCTAGACTATGTGGCCTAATGTCTGAAAATCAGCTTCGGATCACATTGGCATGTCTGTTTTTACTGCCTTGGAATAATCAACTTTTATTTTGAAAACCGTAAGTTTGCTTGCTCCGTATCAGTGGACTACGTGCATTTGCCATGCATTCTGTAATACGGGCACACTTGAAATGTTGGTGCGGCTAACCCTAACCCTTGACCACGAAAAGATGAACAACGGCTCACATGACCGCAGTCATGGTAGCACGCTATTCTTCTCATCCGAATTGTGTTTGTTCTTGTCTCCTTCTTCTGTCACTTTACTGGCATGCTCTCCTACTCTTGCTTTGTCACAGCGTTGGTGGAGCAGTCTGTCAATCTCATGTGGTCCGACATGTCATTGGACTATAAGCTTAGTTCAGCAACCAATAGGCTGAAAAGGTTGACACCAAATCCCGCCTCCACTTTTCAGAGTTTCAAATATTTTTTACGGAGTTTCAAAACTTACTTTCAGAGTTCAGATCTGTTTTTCAGAGTTTCTGATTTTTTTTCAGAGTTTCAGATCTGTTTTTCAGTTTCGAATCTTTTTTCAGCATTTATGATTTTTTTCAGTTTCAAAACTTCTTTCAGAATTTCTAATATATTTTTCAGATCACCATTTACAAGATTTCAAAACTGGATAACAAAATTATACTGCAGGAGAACAGTGCCAAATTTGAAACTCTTGTGCCAAATTTGAAACAACCTTTCTGCATTTAACTTGGCAGGAGGAGGAATTATAATGTTGCACTAGATCTACCAGCATTGATCCCCCCTGATCCGTCAGCTTTAACAACATGACTGAGATGTGAGCGGTTATCAAGGCTTTAGATGAACAATATAATGGCTACGTGGTTTAATACGAGGTCCGTGGGTGGGTGGGTGGGTTGGGAGGGAGTTTATTAAGGGAATAGGGTTTGGGTAGTGTGTGTTTATGTTGTAAAAACAAAACACTGGATACTGACTGCATTAATGTGGTTGTACATTTCTGTCTGGATTCAATAAAAAAAAAAAAAAAAAAAAAAAAAATATATATATATATATATATATATGAAGTAATTAATGGCGTTCTTTGTTTTATGATTTACTGTTGAATAATTAAAATCTTTTGTCTTCCAAAAATCTAGAGATATGGAGAGGTGACATGAAAGAGGATATTCATTAAAGTAGCTGTATGTAACAAATATATTCCAAGTAATCATAAAATGGCCCTAAATATCACCAGACATTAAGGAATCATGTTAATTTCAAACACTGATTTCACTGACAGTAGTAGTCCAGCCAGAATATTCACATTTGAAAAGCTCAGTTGCAGCCCTCAAGTAATGTTTATGTTGTCATTCTGTGTTTTGGCCTGATACGCCACCCACCACCTATCTACCAATCACCAAGTCAGTAGTGTTTCAGCAGCCAGGTTGCCAGTTGCCACTGAGCTGCAGCTAGGAACATTGCAGATAATGTCTGATGTTACAAAACCAAAAAAACCTCATTATGACTCTCAAATACGTTGTGACAATTTGAGAAACAAAACAAGGGTATGTATAGGAGATGCCTTTGAAACAGGTTGGGATGTCTGACTGTGGGTCACTTCGCATTGTGTATGTTGCACTCGTCTCACGTGCGTGCAGGATCACGTCCAACAACTGGCAACCCGTGTGAAGTAGACTCTGGCAGGGAGGGGGCGAGGAGTAACAGCTCTCTCCAGTGTTTTGAACGTGGGCCACAGTTCCATTTCTAAACGCTTGGTGTCAGAGTTACATACTTCAACTTTAAAAGCAGATTGGGAAATGGCATATTTTAAGGCAGCAATTATGGAAGATTTTGTTTGAAAGGCTATCACTCTTCAAGCCAAATACTGCGTTCTAGGAATATACCCTGAATACTTTTATGTAAATCTGCAACAATTATGGAAGAGGATGGAAGTACTGTCCACAGGATTATATAAAAAGGAACTGGCAGCCAAGGGGAAACTGGTTTATAATGTAAAAAGTAAGGACAAGAACTATATCCACATATGGAGCCCTGATACGAAGTTTTTGGAAACTCATAATTTTAAACAATGTTTAACCACTTAACACACGCCCCTGTTTTTTTATGCTGTTAGCCTAAACAACATGCCCAAGTTGTGAGCAGCACAGATCCCACATAGTTTGAGACTCAGAGATGTGTCTGGTATCATTGGAAAGGGAACACTCTCAGGATTCTTGTAAAAGTGTCTATGTGATTCTGTGACTTACTGACAAAGAGTGGCAGAGGTTACAATGATGGGGTTGTTTACTCGCCCATAGGTTTGCCTTTACAATGACATGTGTACAGGCATTCAGGGACCTCTCAGCAGGATATAGACACAATGAGGCCACAGCCACATGTCTTGGCTTCATGCAGTCCAAATTTGGAGTCAAAAGACCAAAAGATGAATTTTTCAGAATTATTTTTCAACAGGTATGTCCATGCGTTTTCCTCTGGTCCTTTTTGGAGACTCCAAATGGACACTTGGTACCAAAGCTGTATAACCGCAATCAAACACCTATAACTTCACATCCCCTTTGCCTACAATCAAAATCTTGGTCTCTAATGAAAGCTGACGCCATATTATCATTATTATTATTATTACATATAACCATATTTTTTTGTTTGGCCATATCTATCTATCTATCTGTTTATTTTGGTATAAGTCATATGTTAAGTCGAAGAAGAACCAACCGTGTACCAAAATGCCGAGTGCGTAATGATATATGGTTCAACTCTTTTACGCACAGGGCGCACGCCGGTTACGCTTGGAGTTTGTTTATGGACAGCCAAACTTAATAGCTTAGTGTCATACACCGTTGGAAACCTCTGACTATTGGCTAAAAGGTTATCAACTTCATTTCACCAAATATTTCCATAGGCTAGAACAGCAGTCAATCAAAGCCATGTCGTCATTGTTGTCGGTCACATGTCCTCATTGGCTTTGGAGACATGTACTGCCTAATCCTAAACACCGATTGGCTTGTGTGTGGTGTCGTCAGAAGCAGGAGAGGCTCACGGTCGTAAACATCTAGTCACGTGTACTCTGAGATGGACGTGCAGGTCAGGAAATGACGTAAACGGACCGTATATGGTTTGTTATTTGTGTTATTACGTTACGTGTTGGACTAAATACATGGACATATTGAGGAAAGTATTTCGGTTTTATGGAAACAGATTTCATATTTCACAAGAATGGATATTTGGCGAGCTGTACAGAAAGTGCTGAGTCATAAGATGATCGTTGTGGATAAAGGGAAGACTTTGAAGGTATGTAGGCATTATAGCTTTTCTTACTTTGCTCAGGGGCTAGCCGAGCTAATCGCTAATACTATTACGGCAGTGAGCAACCATATAAGTCGTGAGTGGTCTTGAATGAATCAGGACAATCTAAGCTTTCCAACGATGTACGGCATGAATATATATGTTTAAGGGTTGGTGTTTAAAACATCCAGAAGAACTTGTGGCTACCTCCTAACATCCGTCCCGTTCCGTAGACGGAACAGCGTGCGTTAAGTGGTTAATTCTCTTTAGACTGTGCACTGCATTGTCAATTGTCATTTATTTTTGTTTATTTATTCATTTTAAATGTGCACAGGTGTCTGGGGTGTACAGTACATGTACACATATTTGCATTTGTATCATGTTAAATGTGGTCAAACTCAAAAAATAAATTAAAAATTAAAAATTGAAAAAATGTTGGCCTGAGTGATCAGTTTCAGTTTCTCATTTAACCCGCTGGGTGTGATCATCATAGAGTTAATGCAGTCTCCATTTCTTCTTCTTATTTAAATACACTGCACATCAAATAGAGCTACGTACTGATACCTTGACATAGCTGTTCTGACAGGTCCCGGTGCTGTCTGGAATCTCAAAATCACTGTTGACATTCATCTCCAGGTGAGTTCCCTCATGGGCAATGATCTGCCAGGAACATTCCACATTGGCTGGAAAATTCTGAGGATAGTTTGGAGACTTGATTGTTCCTGTGTCAGCATGGATCACCCCTCCACAGCCTGTGCAAAAATAGACATTTATAATTGCACCTATATAAATTTATATTTTTGTTTATAACTGCATTGTGTATATATATAAAATGATCACACAAATAATATGAATACTTTCTCATGTTACAAATGCGTGACTGGAGCCCTCCACTTTACCTTCACTTTTTGGCATTGGCAGGGATTCACATCTACAAAGTATTCCGTCAGAAAGAAAGTAATGTATACAGCACAGGAAACCTTTTTAGAAAGAGGGAGACTATCACCCCTCCCCACTCAAGCAGTTTTAGGCACATGATACAATTTCTAAATTAGAATCAAGTGATTTTTAATGGTAGACAGCTTCTTAAGGATTTCTCCCTCTGCAAAGACACTAGCTCCATGCCAACCACCAAGCCTGCTCTCCTAACCTGAGGTCCTTGATGCCACGGATAATCCAGGACTTCTTGTTCAGAAGGCAGTGTGCAGTTGGAACAAGAACAACACTGTCTATTTAAAAGTCCATGTAGTTCATTTTACTTTGTACGTGAGGCTTGTATTGGATGTGTTGGTAGACCGGGTCATTGTCAGATATTGCCAGCATGGGCAGGGCTTGGACACTGTATGCATCCTTTACTTTAGGAGGAGTTTTAAGAAACTACTTTCTCACATCTATAACATACTGTGTGCTAGCGCACCACGCATGTTGGGCTATGGGGCTGTTGGAGGGCACGCATACCTAGATGTCATCACACGCGTGCTTTTATTGGATGTTGCATGAATTGGTGAAATTACACTTCCTGTGCTCACTATGCGGAGCTAGAGAACAGCCACAAAGTAACACACACAGACACTAATCATAAGGGAATGCAGAGGAAAATCACAGCAGTCATGATAATGTGATAAAGGTGTGTAGTTTAACACAGGAAGATGCAAGGTATGCATGGATTTAGCTGCTTCAAAGTGTGTTTTGAGATGTAAACCATGTTTCTAATGATCTAGCAATTACGAAAGTTGCCCAAATGTTGTGGAAAAACTGTAGCAATTGGCCTTAGTGTAACTTGTAATAATGTATGTTATGTTTAGGGTGTTGTTTAAGGATGTTGTATGTAAATAAATGTAGTGGTGACAGACATAATGACATTAGTGTGGTGGCTTTGTAAGTTGTTAGTTGAAGTGTGGTCTACAAATATAATAATAATACAGCCAATAAACATGAACTAGAAACAGAAAACTGAGGCACCTTTTCCCCATCAGGTATCCTGAATCAATACAAGATTTCTTCACTGGATGGCACACTAGAGTGGAACACGTCTGTTAAAGTTACAGCAGCTTCTTGCTTACTAAACTTGACCAGTTTTTACAAGATGGCAGATTGTAGCATCACCAAGCTCTTATGTCAGATGTGTCAATTTCAGGTGTACCTACTTAAGTTTCTGGGAGTAATTAGTCAAGGAATGACGCATGTCTCTTATCAAGCACAAGAAGTTTGGGCTTCCTAGGATCATGTATGCTGAATTTTCATTTCATTTTTGCGAAAGATCAAAATTCACCGCCCTGCCAGTTATAGCTCCTATACGTTTTTGGTGCGTCTGGTAAAAGCGGCAAAAGTGACCAAATTTTGCACGCAAGCCAGACCTGGCAAAAAAAATTATATTTTCAATGATTTGTATTAATGGGCGTGGTAAAACGGCTATGCAGCGCCCCCTTGTCAAATGAATAAAATTGAGCCCCTTGCCACAGATCGACATCTAAATGAAATTCGGTACACATGTGCATCATGTCAAGATGCACCAAAAAGTCTCTTGGACCCATACCGTAACACCAACAGGAAGTCTGCCATTTTGAATCAAACCTGTTGATTTTGCTGCAGATTTTGGCATCATATTTGAGCGAACTAGTCCTAGGGATTTCATCCCACCAACTTCAAATTCGCACAGAATCATCTTAAGACATTGGAGATGAAAAGTTATCAAAAGCTTTTCCCCCCGTTATTCCTGGTTGCTGTGAAAACGCTGCAAATTTCAATGTCTCGCCATGAAATTTCAAACCCTCATAACTTGACTCCACATGGTCTGAGCTTTTCCAAATTTCATATGTTTGTTCAGTGTCCCGGTCTGAACACATGTACAGTCTCATATTTACTCTCACTCATAGCGCCACCTACTGGCGACAGGGAGTAACTTGCGTCATTCTTTCACTAATTACATAATTCCATAATCTTAAGTATTTACACCTGAAATTGACTCAGCTGAGACATAAGACCTTGGTGATGCTACATTTTGCAACTCATGACCCATCATCAAATACTGTTGCCATGACAACACATTTAACGCCATGCAATATGATTACAGTTTTCAGGGGCAAGAGAGTCACGAAACCTAACACACACGTCTGTAGTGGGTTCATTTAACATCCTATATACTTCAATGGGATGGGCGTAACTAAACGGCTCAATAGCGCCCCCTTGAATATTTAAAAATTGAAGCTCAGCCTTCCTAATTGACATAGAAGAATGAAATTCGATAGTATCATCTCCAGATGCACAAAAACGGCATTTGGTTTTCCCACAGGAAGTCGGCCATCTTGGGAAAAATGCTACATTTTGGTGGGTTTTTTATGGTAATTGCCAGGCCTCATATTTTAACGAACTACTACTAGGGATTTTATCCGACCAACTTCAAAATCGCTCAGAAACATCTTGAGACATTGGAGATGAAAAGTTTAAAAATCTTCCTGATTACTTATTCCTGTTGGGCGTGGCTGTGCGGACAATTTCGATCCTTCGCCATAAAGAAGGAAGTCCTAATAACTCCTACAGACATTGTCCCATCTACACCAAATTGATAACACATGTAGAGGGTCTCGCCCTGAACACATCTATGCATCAATACTGTGTCATATCCATAGTGCCACCTACTGGACACAGGAAGTCAGCCTCATATGACAAACATTATCCGATTTATATGAAATTTACAGGGTGTGTTCTCTACATCATACACTATAACTTGACATATAATTGGTGGGTGATCTCTAGTGCCACATAGTGGACACAGGCAGTTACACATAATGTTCAAGCCCAGGTGCCAAGAAGTCTACGTGCCCGCTGTGTCTGCCCTGCGACTGCAGCATGCAGCGTCATGCACATACGGCGCATTTCGCTATTTTGGGGCGGTGCGTGGGGAGCGAGGGCCCGATCACTGCTGCTTGCATCTTTAATTTGCTATTGTTTTTTGTGTGTGTCTATGTTGTTCTTGTCCCATCTTTCAGACCTTTCAGCTCTTTTTAAAATTTTTTTTTTATTAATTTCTTTTCATTACAGTCGGTTTGAACATTTTCACTTGCTTTGTATCCAGATTTTTTCTGCACAGTTAAAAAAAATAATACTAGAAGCTCTTCCCAATTCGTGAGAGAGAGAAGTATATCACATGTTAATCTCAGTAGTGTGAACTCACCCGAGGAATCGGCAAACCAGGAAGCCACAAAGCCTCCTCTGGAAACACTATGGTCAGCCAGGAATACTACAGAGAGCTTGTTGGATCCTGACTGGATGGTTCCTGGAGAGATGGTCCCACAATACTGACCAATAACAGGTGAGCCAGGGGATCCTCCATTGAAGATGGTGACAGAATCCCAGCCACATGTTGAGTGGGGCTCCAGGTTGAAGTAGCTGAAGGTTAGCTGCAAATACAACAGGGGACCAGAAGGAAAGTTTTATAACATATGCTGCTACTACGCAGTACATCCTGGGACAAAATCTGCAATATCTCAACATCTAAAATAAACCAGGACACTAAATCTTCCACTAGAACTCTTCATTGGCAAGCAGCTGAAAGTAGGTCATTCCACACCTGGAAATCTGTGTCAAGCTGAATCCTTACAGACTCTGATTTCACTGTTGCTTATTTAAAGTACTCAATATCATGCCATATGAAATCTGGGGCCCTATCTCGCATCCGGCGGCACACAACGCCTCGTGGGCACGACGCATGTGTCTTTGTTAGTTTCAGACCGATGCAGTTTTCTCACCCTGTGCCCATGTAGGTCTCAAAATTAGGTGTGGTCAGGCGTGTTGTTGGTTTTGAGGGAGAGGAAGGTGATTGTGCCACTGACCAACCTGGTCTGAACAATGAGACCCTATTACACAAACGGGGCAGTGGCACACAATCAAACAGTATTCACAACTGTATGAAAGGTTAACATGATTAATTAGAACAGTTTTTGAACAATCTTTAACACAAATTTTTGAGATGACGGTATTGAGGTCTGAGGTCTATATATATACAGTAGTAGCCACTTCAAAGTTCCCATTCAGTTCCCAGCTGAATGGCAGCCGACTCCCAACCAAGTTCCAGCAGCTGGAGCAACCCCCTCCTTCTCCTGGGCGTGTATATCTTTTCCTGTAAACCCACCTATTGATTGTAATACAGGGTATGACCAATTATACAGCACATTTGTGCCAGCCAACCCTGGTCTATTCAGTGCATGCTTTAAGCCAGGTAAGCCCATCCACCTTATTAGGGCCCGAGCGTTGACCAGTGCGAAGCCCTACTGTTCATTATTAGGGCCCGAGCGCTGACCAGCACGAAGACCCATTGTTTTTGCCAAGATTATTAGGGCCCGAGCGCTGACCAACGCGAAGCCCTATTGTATCTATTATTCTTCTCTTTCTTCTTTTTCTTATTCTTCTGACAAAGTAACTACCTTTTTGCCCCCCTAAACGTGCCCCAAAAGTCACCAAAGTTTGCACGCAAGCCAGACCCGGCGTATGCTTGTTCAGTGTCCCGGTCTGAACACATGTACAGTCTCATATTTAGTGACAGTCATAGTGCCACCTACTGGCAACAGGAAGTCACTTGCTTCATTTTTTCACTAATTACTCCCATAATCTTAAGTATTTACTCCTGACATTCACTCAGCTGAGACATAACACCTTGGTGATGCTACATTCTCCGACTGACCCACAGCCGACATGCGTGGGGGAGCGAGGGCCCGTTCATCGCTGCTTGCAGCTTTAATTAGGGCCCGAGCGCTGACCAGCGCGAAGCCCTATTGTATCTGTCAAGATTATTATTCTTCTCTCACAACAACGCCCTTTTTGACCCCCTAAACGTGCCCTAAAAGTCACCAAAGTTTGCATGCAAGCCAGACCCGGCAAAAAATTTGATATTTTATGGTTTGCATAAATGGGCGTGGCAATATGGCTCTGTAGCGCCCCCTTGAGAAATGAAAAAAATTGAGCCGCTCGCCACAGATTGACATAGAGAAACGAAACTTGGTACACATGTTCATCATGTCAAGACGCACCAAAAAGTCTCTTGGACACATACCCTAACACCAACAGGAAGTCGGCCATTTTGAATCAAATTATTGATTTTAATGCAGATCATATTTGAACGAACTAGTCCTAGAGATTTCATCCCATCCACTTCAAATTCACACAGAATCATCTTGAGACATTGGACATAAAAAGTTATCAAAAGCTTTTTCGCCCGTCATTCCTGGTTGCCGTGGTGACGTGGTGAATTTCGATGTCTCGCCATGAAATTTCAAACCCTCATAACTTGACTCCACATGCTCTGAGCTTTTCCAAATTTCATATGCTTGTTCAGCATCCTGGTTTGAACACATGTACAGTCTCATATCTAGACAGTCATAGCGCCACCTACTGGCAACAGGAAGTCACTTGCTTCATTCTTTGACTAATTACTCCCATAATCTTAAGTATTTACACCTGAAATTGACTCAGCTGAGACATAAGACCAGTTATCAGAATCTTTTTTATGACTTATTCCTGTTGGCCGTGGCTATGCGGACAATTTCGATGCTTTGCCATAAAGCAGGAAGTCCTTATAACTCCTACAGACATTGTCCCATCTACACCAAATTCATCACGCATTTAGAGGGTCCCGTCCTGAACACATCTATGCATCAATACTGTGTCATATACACAGCGCCACCTACTGGACACAGGAAGTCAGCCTCATATGACAAACATTATCTGATTTTTATGAAATTTACAGGATGTGTTTTCCACATCATACACTACAACATGACTTATGATTAGTGGCTGTGTGTGTTACTTTGTGGCTGTTTTCTAGCTCCACATATTGAACACAGGAAGCGATATTTCACCACTTCATGCCACGTCAAATAAAAGCCTGCCTATGAAGACATCTACGTGCGCGCCCTCCGACTGCACCGCAGCCCAACATGCGTGGGGGGGCGAGGGCCCGTTCATCGCTGATTGCAGCTTTAATTTTTTTTTATGCTTTTCAGGGTAAAGACGATTAATTTTTGATAAAAGAAACAATGCCCAGAATGATGGAAACAAAACTGTTAGCTTAATTAGCTTTAATAAACTGAAATGATGCCCATAGACATGTTCGTCTATTCCTCTTTTATATACAGTCTATGATCTATTCCTTCCCTGCTACATTGAGCAATAGGCTTACAATAGAAGGATAAAATGTAAAACATAACAAGAGTATCATGCCCTCTCAACCCCAACCGGTCGATCTCAACCCCAACCGGTCGAGGCAGATGGCGCCCACTCTGAGTCTGGTTCTGTCTGAGGTTTCTTCCTGTTAAAAGGGAGTTTTTTCTTGCCCTGATTGACCCTGTGTGTAACTAATCACATGCCTTAAGTTAATACGGTACAGTAGAAAGTTGAAGACGGGGCATATGTGCAGAGCAGGAGTCACCATAGATGGGAGTCAATTGCAGGTTGGATGTTCTCGCGAGATTTCGAAGTATCTCGATAATTCAGAGAAAAGAATTACCACAAAAAACAGAAAAATAATTAACCCGAAAAACAGAAAAAATTACTCCAAAAAACAGGAAAAAAGATTAATCAGAAAAAGAGGAGAGAAAAAATTACTCAGAAAAACAGAAATAATTACCTCGAAAAACAGACCAAAAAATATATATATATTTTTTTTATTCAAGTGAATGCAATACGCTTCCGTAGTACGGTGATAAATCCAGTTAATTTTTTAAATCGTTGGACAGCCTAGTCATTTCTAGGCAGTGGGTCTAAACCCACTGCTCCTCCCCGTGGACGAATGAGGCATTGCAGCTGGTTTTCACTCAGGCAGCTTAGGGGCGTTTCCAGTCGGGGTCTCATTGACCACGTCATCTCTGGGGGATCACATTACCCCCCTGCGCCCATTATCGGCCAGCCAAGGACCTGTCAAGGACCAGCCAAGGAGCCATCAAGCCATCAAGGAAACTTGAAATGGCTTCATCTCTGTGTGTGTGTACGTATATATATATATACACATTAGGGCTGTCAGCGTTAATGCGTTAATCGCGATTACATTAATGCAATCCATGACACGTTTTTTTTTTTAATCGCATTTTAATTTTACAAGCCTTTTTGTCACTTCTACTCACCCGTAGACGGCTCCTCTAGCTGTAGCGCTATGCTTTGAAGTGGCCTCCTGCAGTAAACCTACCGCGGTGATGGAAAGTAAGAGAGCTACTGGACTTTGGAACGGCTTGTTTAACTTTAAAAAACTTCGAGACGGTTCAGTTGACAAGTCAAAAGTAAAATGCAGCCTGTGTCAAACGGAGTTTAACTACCACCGGAGTACGTCGAGTTTGAGTTAGCACCTCCACGCTAAACACCCAGGTGCAGCCAAGCGAGTCTCAGCTCCACCAAAGGACCAAGGCTTTACAACTTTAATTAAGTCTCTACACCTGTAAACATTTAGATTCAGCCAAAGTTCTTGGTCAAAGATTTAGATTGTTTTATTCCATTACTATATGTATGTAATATCAGCTAATTGAGGTAGGTCTTTTCAGTTTGAGTTCAGTGTACCAAGCCACAACTTACGGTAATAGTGTGACCCACTGGAGCCTCTAGGAGCCAAGCACAGCGACTAGGGCTGGGGTAAATGTTGGGGTAGTTAGGACTGGATAACACACCTCCCTCACCTGTCTGCCAGCCTCCGCACTCTAAAACAAAAGAAAAATTAATATAAGACAATGATAACATTATGAGAGATAATGATACAATCTCAATATCTCATATAAGATCATATCATATGAGTGTGCCCCATGGTACATGAAGTTAATGAAGCGTTCAGAGTTTGACTTACCAGAGAATAAGTAATTGGCCTTAAAGCCTAGGTCTCCCTGGAAAGCATCAGTCTGGAAATGGACCCAGAGCTCTGGAGTAAAGACCACAATGGGAATTCGAGGGATATTTTGCCCACAAAACCTGGCCAATTGCTCTCCACTTGAGTCACCTGAATAAGAACATAGTAAGTTTAACGACCGACAGACCTTTCATAATGTGAGGTGACAGTGCTATCCCCTAAACCACTGTCCTGCTCACAATATATAATTACTGTTATTGTAGCACATGCCATACACTGGCCCAGATCTACCATACGGGCAATCTAACCCTAACCCCTCTGTGATGGCTCCACAGAAATATACACACTCTCTTGATGTTGATCATTATTGTCACTTCCACAAGAAGAAAATCAAGTTTCATGATTGACTATCATTTCTCCTTTCGACAGCTGGGCAAGTGATTGGTCAGCAGGTCACAATGGGCTGTGGTTAGTTTGATTAATTAATTAATTAAAATCATATCACATAGCTGAAAATGGACAGCGCCAGCTCTAACCAATAGCCCAGTGGGGAAGCCAAAAGAAAGAAAAAAAGGTGTCTGTGAGGAAAAAGTCCTGCGAAAAAAGTCATATTTGCAGTAAAGAGGCTTTCATGGCTCTCCTTGCCTGGAGTTTGAGTTTGTGAAGGAGCACCTGATTGCTGACTTTGCAAAGGAAAAGGCAAGAAAGAAGAACCTCTAATGGTAAGAACCATTATTCTGTGTGTGCATTTCGTTGTGTTATCTGTTGTGACTGACAAGATAATGTTATCTGGTCATCCACTTTTGCTTAACGTGTTGCAATAGGCTATAGCACATGTGTGGAAGTTGATTTGTCAAGTGCATTACATGTTGGTTTTTGCAGTGTGTGAAGTTTCCTCACTCACTTAGTGACTCTTATTTTGAAATCACTATTCAGCTGTGCTGTGTATATCTCAGGATTGTTGTATACTCAACTGTCACATTTATCAGTGTTAAATGTTGTGCTTTCTGCTTGGGTGGTTTTCTGTCAACACCATCACCAACATCATTGTCTTGAGCCATACTCTGCCTTGAGATGATTAATCAATTGTATCCTTGTCTTGTGATTTATGAGTGCAGCAGTATTTCAGCACTTGATTTATTGAACTGTACAGGCAGACCTGCTCCCAGCTCAGCTGAACTACTTATTCAGCTTTTGACCAACAGGTGTGTGATTTGACATGTCAGCTTGACTGGAAGCGCAAAATAATTAATGTGGATTTTAATGGCCAGGGTGGGTAACATCGGGTGAACGTGATTTGGGCGGGGAGATGGTGTGGGGGGTCCATGAGTGTCAGTGCCCAGGGGCCCGTGGTGGCACTAATCCAGCCTTGGCCATACATCAGGGCTCATAGGTCAACACATGCTTTATCATGGTACTAAAGCAGTGGCTCCCAAACTTTCTTAGACCAACCACAGCACCCCTTTTTGCCATACCACCTCAAGCCACCCAACCCCCAATATATACACAGAAGAAGCTTATCGGTTTTGTAGTTGTAGTTGGTCAGCTCAGATTCAGCTGAGAGCTGAGATGTTTTGAGCAGTTTTTTGTGTCTTACCTTTCCATTGTTTGTCTGATGTTTTTTAGCTCCTGCAAAATATATTATGTATTTTGCTTTTCCACCTCAGATGAACTTCATTTTTTAGGTTTTCTGTTTTTTGTTTTGTTTGGTTATTTTTTGTGCAGGTTGGAAATGTAAATGAAAATGCAATCACTGTTTAACATCACACAGTTGTTATCTACTGTTATTTTTCAGGACATTTTCAATTTGTACTTAAATTAAAAGTGAACATTTCAGTTCATTGAATCATAGTCATAGCACCACCTGCTGACAACATTAGTCAGTCCATTTGTCTTATGTGACTTACATAATCTGATTTACATGACATTTACATAATGTGGTCTATACATGTATAGACCACACATGTATACAGAAATGTTATTATTATTATTATTATGATTGCTGTTGTTACAATAATAAAAATAATAACAATAATCATCATTATTATTATTATCATTATTATTGTTAGTAGTAGTATTATATTTTAGATTATTTTTTGAAGTCATGCATATTTGAGGTTGCTGCAGGTGCTCAAAAAAATCCAAACAAATTTCAATGTCAAAACCTCCACCTTTGAATTTTACATAGACAAATTGAATTTGGTAAGCAGATTAAACATTTCTAGACTAAAAAAAAGCCTCTTGGATCCATACCCTAAAACCAACAGGAAGTCAGCCATCTTGAATATACTGAAATCTTTGCATTTTTTATGCCTTTACTTCTAACCAATATGTTTTACTGAAAATCTATGACTAGAAATACAAGTTTTATTTTTTGTTAGGTGGCCTTAACACTGGTTGTCCTATGCAGCTGTCTTGAGTGACACTACCAGAAGTCAGCCAGCGTTCTGACAACCAAGACCTGAAATGAATGTAATGTACCGTCTCAGCATCCTAGATCAATTTTCTCTGTGTGGGACTCACCTAAGTGAAACTCGAGGTAGTCTGATTCACAAGTCTGGTGGTTTTCCAGGTGCAGGTCTTCTATTAGAACCACAATGGAGGAATTGATGTGCTGTGGGTTCTGGATCAGCCACTCACAGTTAAGGTTGTTGCTGTAGTTGGACACCAGGTACCCAGGAGAAGTGAAATTCCCACCCATTGGGTTGTCCAGGACACCACCACATTCTGACAAAGGCAACATAAAAAAAAAACTGAGGCACAGATAGACTTAAAAAAAAAATTATGCTGACACCACCTTGTTTATGGCAGAGAAAGGAGTTTTAAAAAAACAATTAAAAACACTGTAAAACAGCAGAATTAAACCATTGTCTGGGTTGTGATGAAAAAAATAGGGAGGGGTGGGGGGGGCAAATATCTATTAAATAGGTGGAATAGGCCTAAATGTATTTCTAAAAAGGGTGTAAAAAGCATTTCAACCATTTAGATTTGAATTGTGGAGCTAGGCTTCACAAACTGTGTTTCAAGATTTCTGTGTTCAGGATTTAGTGGATTTAGTCTGAAAATCGGCATAAATAGATGGGCATAAATAGATGGGCATAAATCCACCCCTGCTGCTGTAGAGTTATAAATACATTCAGTGCACACTACTACAGTCTACAGTTAGCCAGTTAGCTGACGAGCTAGCCACCAAGTTAGCCGCCGAGCTAGCCGCTGACTTAGCAACAGAAAGCTCTGAGACCCTAACCCTAACCCAGTAGAAACATGTCCATGGAGCCTTGTTTCAAAGCCTCCTGCCACAGGGTAAGCTTGCCCATGAACCCCCGAATCTTATCTCCTTACTAGAAAACAATCCATTTTGCCGCTCATATATCTGTTTTTTTCTTGATTGTTTTTGTGTTTATGTTGTTGTTGGATTAATCGGGCCTTTGATGTTGCTGTTGGATTGATCGGGCCTTTGATGTGTCACACTGTAATGATTCCCACCACCCGGGTTCCGCGCAAACGGTGAAAATTGGTTATTTTGAAAGTAGTGAGTGTTTAATTTTATTTGTAGCATTTTCATCTGTAGCCTAATGATAGCCTACTAAACACAAAACAGCACAAAGTATTGACTTAGGCCCTATTACATTTAACATTTATTCATAAATGTGCACATAGTAGTTATGTAATTAGCAGCTGTCAATAAATCCCACGGCACACCTGGGGTTGTCTCACGGTGCCGCAGCACACCATTTGGGAACCACTGATCTAATCATACATAAGACTATTATTGCATTTGTCAAAAGTGTGCATGTGTTTCAAAAATAAAACATGAGTTACTTTTGCTGAAAAGAAAGTTGGCTGATGAACTGCAAACAGATATTTAAATCATAAAAAGGAAGAATATGGAGTTATAACTCAACACCCTGATGAGTGTAGAGGTTATACTGCAGCAGCCTGGTGTCATCAGCTGATTTAATAAACAGTGATTGGCTGTGCGTAATGGCACTGCACTCTGTGCAGCATCTCAGAGGCAGGAACATATCAGTTCTACAGTATAAACAGCTGTAGATAACAGACATTGTAAGAATCACAAAGTGATTGTGAATGTGTTCTCATTCTTATAATGCCTACATACATTGTCAAATCTGTACCAAATTTCTCACACATGATCAGGGTCCCACCCTGAACGCCTCTAAGGCTACGTTCACACCGCAGTTAAAAGTGACCTGAATCCAATTTGTTCGCTCAAATGTGACCCATATCTGCTTTGTTTCTGACAATGTGAACAGCACAAGTCGCACTGAATCTGACATTTCCAAATCCGATTCATGCCACTTTCAAATGTGGTTCTGAATCGGATAGATATCAGATTTTTTTGAATGCGGCTACAATCTGAACAGTCGCAGGTCTGGTCGCATTTTATGCGGCTTTGACGTTATTCTGGACCAAACGAGACAAAAACGGACATTATTATTATCATTTTCGACGATTTTTCAGGCTTTTCAAAATACATTATTCCTGCGTACTTTCAGCTACAGATTCCATTCAAACAAAGTCAAAATGTAGCCACAAGTCTCATCTATACATGTGTGTAATTTGGTCTGGCTATGTTTTATACTTTTTGATCTGTGGACCCACATGTGCACCCTATTCCTCTCCCATTCAATCCTGAATCTCCATGCTCTGTTCTCATGCTCTCCAGTCGTTAACTACCATGGCAACGACTGCACACGTGTGTGTGTGTGTGTGTGTGTGTGTGTGCAGCTGGCTCACTTGTAGTCTGCAGTCATCTAGATTCATTTGTGGTCTTAATGTGCCACCTAATGGAGAAAACTTGTAATGATTCATGATACCTGATAAGGAAAAGGTACCTCAGTTTTCTGTTTCTAGTTCAAGTGTCAACTATTTCACTGACATTGCTGTCAAAGTCTAGATCAAACACGAATTACAAGAGCATGACCTACAAATATCTACAGGTTTCACTGGAAATACGTAAGTACCTCTCCTGTTTGACTCATCAAAGTGTTAATTTCAGTTGCTCAGTCGAAATGTCTACACACAGACAGAGGGAGAGAGAGAGAGAGAGAGAGAGAGAGAGAGAGAGAGAGAGAGAGAGAGAGAGAGAGAGTATGTGTGTGTATGTGTGAGTGTGTGTGTTTATGAGTGTGTGTGTACATGTGTGAGTGTGTGTATGTGTTTGTGAGTGTGTATATGTGTGTGTGTGTTTGTGTGCGTGTGTGTGTGTGCAATGTATATCTACTTATTGCAGTGTCCGATAAAAGCCAGAGTCTGAAAGTATCTAAATGCCCCTAACTATGTCTCTAACATACAAATTTAATCTGAACTGTACACTAAATTTAATTAAATATTTACAAATTTATGAACATGCCACATGAACATTGTACAGCTTCACAGTTTTATAAATAGACATTTTCTTTCACATGAGAGGTGAATTCTGGTAAAGAAACTGAAAAAACAAACTTTACTCAGGAGAAATGGTCAGATATCCTGGCAAATTATGGAAAATATATAAAAGAAACAAGAGGGAAGTTCACACAATATAAAATTATACACAGGTATTACCATATACCAACAAGACTGTATAGAATGAAAGTGATGAATAATAATTTATGTTGGAAATGTAAGACAGAGTTGGGAACTTTACTGCACTGTATTTGGGAATGTTCACAATTTCAACCCAGAATGGGTTGAACTTATTCAACCCATTGGAGTTATTGGTCAGGTGTAGTGATCCCCCTGACCCCTGAGGAATGTTTATTAGGAGATAGATCAAAGGTACTAAATGTATCAAAAAGAATATTTTCTGTTATCATGGTAGGTCTGGTCACAACCTCAAGAATTATTTTAAGACATTGGTAAACTGCTGTATCACCGGACTTGAAGGACTGGACAAATACAATGGTGGAGACTGCATCTTATGAGTCTATGCTCAACAGACTGAAAAGGAACAAGGACGATGGGACTGCCCCTTGGGAGCTCTTTTAGACCTTTACAAAGGCTGATGAAAATTCAGTTCGCAGTACCAGTGACTGAAAACAGTACACCCCCTTCCTTTATTATGAACTGAATTACTTTTCCATACATGTGAGTCAGACTTGTTCGTGTTTTTATTTTGATGATTTTGTATTCTCTATTTCAACATACTATTAGGGGTGTGACGATACACTCAGCTCACGAGACAAGACGAGACACGATATTGGGTTCACAAGATCGAGACGAGACAAGATTTTAACTCTATTTTTAAGAAAACTTCAATGAGGAAATACATGACTGTTCTTTTATTTGAAATTCACAAAATGGAAATTGAATTGAAATGTTTTAATTAATCATCTTGTAATGAAACACTTCAGTTCTACTTTCTAAATATATAATTATCATATGCAGTATGCAGCACTGTAAAAGGTTTCCCCATATAGATATTTTATAGATGGATAATTTTGTTTTTTATGGATATAACAACCATAAATACAAATGTTAGACACAATCACAAATACTCAAAAGTAAATCGTAAAGAGTAGAAACAATTCTAATATATAAATATAAATTAAATAAATATAAAAACGCAAAAATAAAGGTAAATTGCACAAATCCTGTATCACATAAATACACAAGTAGAACAACATATAAATTGTGTTATAATTTCATAATGTGACAGAGCAGCTATTGCTAGCCATGTTGGTGACTGAACTTGAAAAGAACCAGATTAACATCACGGAAGAAGTGACAAACCTAATCAAGACATCACTTTCGCGGATTCAGACAACACTAGAAGTTGAGTCATACAAAGTGTGTTTTAACTAAGTGGAGGACACACTCACAGACCACAGTGACCGAATTTCCACGTTGGAAAACTCCACGGCGGAGCTGAAGTCTACCATGCGGGACCTCACGAAGGAAAACAACGGTTTAAGGGACATGTTGGACGGGTATGGAAATAGGCAGAGGCGCTTGAACCTCAGGGTCCTCAGGGTCGTGGAGGACAGTGAACGGGGACAATGTCCACTGAAGTTCATGTATGAACTTTTGGTCAAGGTGCTGGATGATGAAACCCTCTCCAAACCCCCGGAGCTGGAAAGATGCCACAGAGCGCTGATGCCTAAACCGAGCCTTAACACTCACCCACGGCCATTCATTCTCTGCTTCCACCGCTTTCAGGAGAGAGAGCGTGTCCTTCAACTGGCAATAAAGAAGCGCCAGCTCTTTTACAGGGGCAAGAAAATCCTTATTTTCCCGGATCTGAGCGCTCGTCTGGTGGCCAAGCGCAGCGCCTACAAGAGGGTAAAATCACAGCTTTATGAGGGGATTAAGTTCGGCCTACGATACCCTGCAACGCTTGTGGGATCTCAGCACTCATTCGGCTCTGCCGAGGCTGCTGAGACTTTTTACCATCAACACTTCGGCTCAAATACGCAGGGCTGAGTTGGCGAACGGGACGGGAGGCGGCCTGGTATGACTCCTAACGGCAGGGACTGTCTTATCAACAACAGGGGTCACCTTGGATAGACTTTCACCCAACAGACTACACACAGCATGGATGTCACGTCCAGTTACCAGCTTCATCCCGCTTTCATGGCATCCATATGTTAACCGAACACTGTAAGTGCCCTTGGAGCCTTGTTCTTTGAACTGACTTATCTACAGGTATGGCACCTTAATGCACAGGTATAATTAGGTTTTAATTAACATTGGCTATTCTTAGTTCATTACAGTTTATTTATTTATTTTATTTTATTTTTTAATGCCTGAAGTTTATTTTATTTTATTTTATTTTATTTCATTTCATGGGGACTTTGCACTTGCCCCTATCTCAGAACTAATTTATCTACAACCAATGTAAAAAGTGTTCATTAACTGGAATGCTCCCTGCCAATGTGTTTTTATTTGATTTTTACCGTACTCGTTATTCTGAAGAGGTATCCTAATGGACAACAGTATTCTGGTTTAATATATTATTGGCCACTTATCTTTAATATCATTATTTTTCACTCCGTGGCTTACTGGATGTTATAGGTTGAATTGATATTTTTACACTGTGACCAATTATTTCTTATAAATGCCTTAGATAATCTTTAGTTGGTCTCTGTTCGGCAGTTGTTGGGACATTGTTGTACCCTCATATTGAACTGGCTGAATAATCAAGACTTAAGGAGAAGGGGGCAAAATCAATATGATTATTGGTAATATCAGGGGTATGAGAAATCCCACCGCCAACTTAATTTTAATGTCATTATATTGATCTATTCCCGTTCTTTTCTTCTTTCTTTTCTAGGTGTATGTTTATATCATGATGTTCTTATTATATTTCCATGGTTCATATTGTTTTTGGCGTTATATGTTAAGAATTAATGCTCAGAGAGCTCTCCCAGGGAGAGTAGATACCTTAAGGATAGTTACAAGGCAATTAAGTGTTTATCACAGGGGGGCGGGGGGGATGGGGGAGTGGGCGTTCACACAGAGATCTTTTATTTTTCATTTCACATCAGGATTACAGTACATTTTGATTAGAGGTTATCAAGACGACTAACTACAATATACTATCCTTTAATATTAGAGGGTTAAATTCACCATTTAAGTGAACAAAAGTCTTAAAATTCCTGAGAAGGAAAAATGTTGATGTGGCTCTCCTATCCGAGACACATTTGAAACCGGTCGATGTTCGACGTATGCAGAACAAACACTACAAAATAGTGGCATCCTCGGGGGATGGTTCTAAGACCAAAGGGGTTATGATCTTAATGAAATGTAAAATAAATCTGGTAATTGAGAGTTCCAACAGTTCAGGGAGATTGGCTTACTGTGGGTTTCTATTCAGGGGAAAAAAATAGCCTTTGCTAGTATTTACGCCCCCACGCCCTTCGACCCATCTCATTTCCCTTGGTTGACCAAAGAGCTGAGTCTCTCTCACTACTCACTTATTGTAGGATTGGATATGAATAGATTTTTTTAATTGTAATTCAGATAGGTCTAATCCATCCATTACGCATGCACAAGCTTTATCCTCCTCCTCCCTACCCATCCTCGTAATATCTCTGACCATAATGCAATAATAACTTCATTTAATTTTGATTTTTTGAAAGGTAATACGTCCAGTTGGAGGTTTAATACAACCCTTCTGAGAAACGAAAAGTACTTTGCACAAGTTAAACTTAGACTAGAAGAATTTATTAATATTAACAAAGATTCAGTTTCAGATAAAGCAATAATATGGTCAGCAATCAAAGGCTTTCTGCGGCACAATGCGATTGGTTTCTCATCATATCTTAAAAAGAGTAGAATGCAAAAGATTACCCAATTGGAACAGTCTTGCAGTAATTTGGAGAGAGAGCTTAAGGACAACTATAGTAATGAGGTGGAAGCAAAGCTTAGGTCTGTGAGGGCGGAACTAGATAATATACTGAGGCAACGGGTTGAATTTATGATGCATATCACCAAACATACATATTATACTGATAGCAGTAAACCAAGCTGTCACCTTGCATTAACATTTAAACAGCAAGAAAACCAATTTAATATTCCATCTATAAACTATCCGGTGAAGGGACTGGTCACCAAAACAGCTGACATTAATAATATGTTTATGTCATTTTTTGAGAATCTATATTACTCAGAGGACCGATTTTCACAGGACTTATTTGATTCATTCTTTGACAATCTGAATTTACCTATGCTATCTAACGACGAATCTAAGGACCTAGATGTCCCTATAACATTAGATGAACTACATACAGCTGTTAAATTAACCAATAGGTGGCGCTCCCCAGGGATTGATGGGATCCCGGCTGAGCTATATTTAGAATTATGGAATATTGTAGGACCAATTTGGCTCGATACTGTAGTGTAAAATTTAGGTGATAATTACAAATAATTAACAATGTTGTATCTGTTAAAAGGGTACTTGATTGTTGACCATTGTATGCTAAAGATGATCAAATCTGAAGGCATTATGTAAAACAAAGAAGTATATGTGATTCTGCAACTACTAAGTGAATAAGTACTCTATGATTGAATAAGCATGAAAACCACAATATATGTGATTAAATATAATCTGCACTATTATTATTATTATTATTATTATTATTATTATTATCGAAAAAGAATGCAGTAAGAAAAGTAACTGGGCAATATTGAACTTGAAATGACCTGTGTCAGCTCTGCTGAACAAGCTGAACAGCAGCTGTGGAGAAGTATCAGGTTACACAGGCGAGGAAAAAAACAAAAACTCAAGGCCGAGAATGACGAAAGCCAAAAGGCTCCTTAGGAGCTGATGCACCTGCAAACCATGGAGTGAATACAGCAGCGAAGAAGCCATGTTTTGGGGCATCTTAGGAACTGGTGCCAGGGGAATGAGATCATGTGTTTTGGAAGAAAGCTGATTGGTTAAACGTACACCAAACAGGGGGGGGGGGCTGAATCTTTTTGCAAGGGTCAGCAATATTGACAGTATAAAAATTTTTTTTAATCTCATTTATGCATAGATTCTGTCTGTGTATTGTGATTCCGGGTTTTGCTGTCGACAATATAACTCTAACTGCATTCAGCTGGACGTCTCCTGGTGATTCCTGATTTGACTTGATTTTTTGAACTTCAACATTTTTTGAACAACAAGAAACTTATTAATATTTTGCTACAACAATACTATTAATTCAGCTATAGAATAAGGCTCACCCGGTGGACTCCTATTTCTCGATGCGGAAAAGGCATTCGATCACTTGGAATGGAGATATTTGTGGAATGTACTGGGAAAATTCAAAAAGTATTACCTTTCCGATCTTTTCAGTATATGTCGCGGTTCTAGACAGGGGTGCCCGGCATCTCCCTCCATCTTTAATTTGTCACTTGAACCATTAGCCCAATACATACGGCAAAGCACATTAGTTGCTCCAATTAAAATAGGATCTACATCACATTCCATTTCTATGTATGCTGATGATACACTTGTTTACCTCTCTGATTTACGACGGTCCGTCCCAAATGTACTGAAAATCATACTCTTTGGTACACTGTCTGGCTACAAGACCAACTACTCCAAGTTGATTTTGCTGCTGTTGAATACAGATCTGAATGAATTGAATATGCAATCCCGCATACCGGTGGTGCGAAAGGCGGTGTATTTAGGTGTAGAAATCAGTCCCTGTATCCAGGCTATAGCAAGAAATAATTATTCATCTATTTTGAAGAAAGTTGAGAACGACCTTGTGAGATGGATGGCACTCCCTTCGTCAATGCCTGCCCACGTAGCTACAATCAAAATGAATATTCTTCCACGTATAAACTTTATTTGCTCTATGCTCCCATTACCAACCCCAGCAGGGCTTTCTCTGGACTCAAACATAAGAAGTGTTATTCAGAATTTGGACCAATAGTATCATATACAATACACACTATGATGAATCTAGAGAAACGTGGATTTCAAATCAAAATGGCACGAACACTCCCCTATTTGGCATAATACCAATCTATTGACGGGTGGTGAGCCATTAATTTCACAACTGTGGACTCAACATGGCATCTGGACATTGGGAGATATCTCAGGTCAAAACTCAATTTTAGATTTTCCTGATCTAATTTTGGTATCCCAAGAAATTCACAGTTCCTCTACTTTAGGGTAAGGTCAGCACTTAATTCACTTAGGGTTCCCTGGGGGTCTGAATTGAGGACACACCCTATAGTATCTCTCATGGAAAGGGTGCCCCGAAAGAAAACAGTCTCCTTTATTTATAACAATCTCATTTCATACACCCCTACAGAATTACCCGGTTATAGATCATGGGAGGCAGATATACCTCTAGGAACAGAGACCATTGATTGGGAGGTGGTGTGGAAAAATGTATTTGGGTCTTCTAAAAACCCAAATCACCAGTTAATCCATTACAAAATCTGCCACAGGACTTATTTAACATCACGTAAAAGACATCTGTTGGGTTTAGCGCCCAATCCCTACTGTACATTCTGTAATCAAGGCATTATGGGTACATTGATGCATGTCTTATGGGAGTGTCCAGATGTACATAGATTTTGGGTTAAAGTTGTGGATAGGGTGTCCGACCTGGTACGGAGGAATTTCCCACTGGAACCTGCACTTCTTCTCTGAAATGATGACTCCAGGTTTAAGATCGTTGAGATAGAACGTAAAATCTGGTTGGGTGGCATGACTGCAGCGAAGAAAATCATTGTTATGAGGTGGCTTCCCCCGCACCAGTTATCAATAAAACATTGGCTACAAGTGCTTCTCGGGGTGTTCTACGTGGAGTGGTCATCAGCTCGGATTAATAATGCTAAGCTAAGAATAATGGAGGAATGTGGGAAAAGCCGCAGAGGATGTTAAAAAACTACTATCATGACTTTTGAGACTCTCATCTATGGTAACTCTGTATGTCCAGTTTGTATTCCTGATCATCACTTTGGCCTATTCGACTTTTTATTTTATTTTTATACTATAAAATTTTTACTATCTACTGTGTGCTCCGTAAGGGGGGGGGGGGGATACGGGAGGGAGGAGAGAGGGGTGGGTTCTGTAGGTATGTGTAGTGTATACATTTGTGATATTAATGTTGAATATTATTAATAACATGGATGTAATTATTGTAATGTTGCAAGCTATATAAATAAATAAAAAAGTTGACTACAAAAAAAAAAAGAAGACATGACGTGAGCCCCTTAATTGTAGCTTTGCGAGACAAAATTCATTTGGACGAGAAATATCGACGCATTTTCGTCACACGAGATCTTGTCACACCCCTACATACTATGTCTCATATTGTCTACGCTATCATTGTAAGCGTAGACAAAAAATTCAATACAAATTTAAATGACGAAAAAAAAAAAAAGTTCATCATTCAGAAGTTAAAAAAACAATCAGTGTGGGTGATTCGATTTCCTCCTGCCATGGATGAAGAGATACATGGATGAACACATTAGCAGGGAGGCAAGGGTTTCATGTGAACTGAACAGGCCAAGGAAATTTTACTTTCAAAACCTAATTCTGGGCTGGTTTAATAAATAGTAAAACTCCAAGCAGTCTTTCAATATTAAATACTGTAAAGTTCTCAATAGTAACTCATGTAACTGAACAGCAATGGACCAGATAAGATGGTGATGGTAAAAAAACAAATAAATGAAATGAGAAACATTCATGATGGGAATTTGCAGGATATCTATATCCTGATTGTATACCATCACAGATAACAACACTCAACACCAACACAGATAACTTTTTTGTGCAGGGGAGCATCTAACCTGCAGGGTCGTTCGAGGTGTAAGAAGCCATGAAGCCACCATTGGACACTGAAGCATCAGTGCGGAACACAACGGTCATGGTATTGCCAGAAGAGTGCACCTGGGTGCCTGCTGGTACTGTACCACAGAATCGCTGCAAGAGGGGTGCATCGACTGCCAAACCGTTCAGTACCTAGATGACCCAGAGTTTTTTCATGGAGACACAAAGGCATACAGTGTGTAGCAAGGCAGCAACATTCCTGGGATCTGTTAAAGTTTTGCTTTAAATCCAGGTATAATAATTTAAATATAATAATGATATGTTCAGTGTGGGCTTACATGGAGTTTTACAAGACTGTAAAGAAACATAACATGTCGTGACAAGTTAAACAGTGATCACAAACAGTTATAATAGAGTAAGAAACTATGAAATACCCAATATGGTAAGGATATCACTGAAATTTAGCCTCATATGTTTGTCAGTTTTTAAATCCCTTTAAAACAGTCTTTGGTATACCTTACAATATTTTGGTCAATGGTACATGATACAAATATTTTCAAGGTATGGTAATGGTACAAAAATACTGTTAGAGAAGGACTCACGTCAACAAAGTCAAATGCACAGGAAGTACCAGATCCTTCCAGCCGTAGATCATTGATGGTGAGAGTAACCCGGCGACCTGGTGATACCACAAGCTCCCAGCGGCATACCCTGCTGTGCGGATATAAGTTGGGATAATTGGGAGAGGAGATGGTTCCAGAGGGAGCATTCAGTTCTCCTCCACATGCTGCAGAAGAAAATCATACATATGTATATTAAAAAAAAAAAAAGTATATATATAAAATTGTAATTATATTTAAACAAACAAGTAACGTTCAAATCATATTGATGTGTCATACATGCAGTTATTATGGTAGTTATAGAACATAGATTTGATCAGCAGCCAGCAGCTTACATTGACTGATGGTTAGAATGTAGTCATTTTGAACTTTAAACAAATGCTACTTGCTTCTTTGTCTGACATTAGAAACAGAAAAACATCCTGAAAGCACAGCACAACCAGGGCCAGTCTGAAGAAGGTGATGGTCAGCCAAACATGAGCACAAACTCCAGATTGAGGATCACTTTTGCTACAGCACTGGCCCACAGCACATGTGGCAAGGCATACAAGCCCTCACAGATTACAAAGGAGTTATATTTGATCAGGATCTGTCCTTCAATTCTTACATAAAACAAATTTCAAGGACTGCTTTTTTGGACCACATATCAATGGAAATTACATTGCCTGTCACCCCAGATATCACTCATGACCCTAGCTCCTCTTGGACATCATTTTCCAAATTGACTGACCATTTTGGCCCTCTCCAACTGAGACCCTGACTACATTCCATCAAAACCATCTCCCACTCCACCTTTTCATGCCCCTCTCTATGCCTGTGCAACCATTCCATCCCATATGGACATGTATGGACAGGCAAGCATATATATGTCTATATGGCCCAAAAGCCCAAACACCAAAATAACAATTATGCTATAACACTATCCCCCCTATTATTCACTATTTTGGGGTTTGGGAAATAATGTTATATGAATTCTTGCATCTATCATTGGTATTGGTTTTGTAGGTGTTGTTACATTATATGTAGTATTTTTTCCCCCAATAAAAAAGAAAAAAAACGAACCCTTTTTCATCTATGTAATATTACAAAAATCAGGCACATTCTGTCTCAAAATGATGCTGAAAAACTAGTAAGACCACCCCTGGACCTCTCTTTTATTTGTGTTTTCTTTTTGCTTTGTTTTTCTCTTTCTGTGTCTGATATTTATCTTTTCTTTTGCATTTTCTAGTTCTGTATTAACAACCTGAATAACTCCTATAAATAAAAAGTTACAAAAAAAATACTTAGACCTCCTTTATGTTTTATAATTTTCATAAAATATCAATGTTAAAATAAAAATATACACATATTTAGGAAAAGTCAGGGTACTACAGGTAGATGGGTTTTATTTCAACAAAGTTATTACATTGCAAAATGTAAAAGGGACAGATGAGAGAAAGAGTGTTCTTTTTTTGTTTGCTCTGTTAAACATCTTGCATGGTTCCTATGTTGTTTTTATTGTGACTATATGAAATGTTACTGACGGTATTAAAGCCTGCAGCAGTAATGTTTTTACAGTAACCCTGACATTGATCACACTGCAGCACACTTATATGTACAGTAGGCCAAGTGTGTGCATGTGACTGAAGTCGTTGTGCACCGGAAAATAGGGCCCCCCTGAAAGCCACTGTATTATTATAATTCAGACACTGACAAAAGTAAAAAGGAATTCAGTCACTGTCACAGATTGCTCTTATAATGGACCTCTGTAAACTATGCACTGTGCAAAAATTGAAAATTTGTGTCCATGGACCATAGGAGTAGATTGAATTCCGTCACTATTTCACAAACTACTGTGAAACTGGGTTGTTATTCACTTTTTAAAAATACATGTAAATATCATCCCCCTATATACGTTCTATTGTACATGTATTTATTACATGTTTATATTTCTGTACATATAAACTATGTTAAACACATTCAAACTCTCTGGTCCCACTCCTGTGGTCACTGCCGTGACTAAGCTAAACCCTTTTTTTTCTCTCTGACTTATCTTATTTTCTTCCGCTATGTGCCATCTCACCTACCATTCTCCTCCAGGGTGATTTTAATGTCAACTTCCCCACAGCCACAGCCACAGCCACAACCTTGATTTATCTATCTTACCATCAGCCTCTATTGCCAATAAAATGCCTTCCTTGCCTCCCCTGCTGTATGATAATCCATCTGATCTTCCCAACCATTGACTAACTACATCCACACACATCTGTAACCTCAAAGTCATTTTTGACAATCTCTTCTTTGAATACCATGTCAATCAAACCATAAAAACCAGCCTTTTTCACCTAATAGGGTACATTTGTCCCTGTCTCTGCCCACCACTGTTCTTCTCTGCTGTCAAAACTTTAATCCATACCTTCATCATATTCAGAATTGACTACTGCAACATGTAATGAGATCTAATCGTGTGTGAAAAGTATAGGTGATCAAAGAGCAAGAGGGGCCTTGGCATAGATTTAAAAGATAAGACTCATGACTTTCTGTATTTTCCTTTTTTCTTTCCTAATAATCTTTTGAAAATGATCTTACCTTCAATGCTGGCTTCAAATGACAGACTGAATCCAGCTGCATTTCCACTGGTGTCACTGACAAACCTTACATAAGCAAAACTGTCAGACGTGTCCATGGAGGCTGCAAGGTTATTGCCACAGTGTCTACCCAGTAGGCGTCCTGAACACACAGTACAAGAGAAGAAATGTACGTGATGAATGAATGAATTCATTTTTATTTAAGTGTCCTGCCATATTGTGGCCCATTTCTTATTGGATTACTACCCCATTTACACCTGGCATTAAATGAATAACAAAAAAACACATGCTAATGCAGGAGTAAAGGCATTCAGAACATATTGTGATTGGATCATTCAGACCATATCAGGAGGTGTTCACACTCACATGATCAGATCTCAGCAGCTGTACAGTCAGGTCCATAAATATTTGGACACTGACACAAGTTTTGTTATTTTACCTGTTTACCAAAACATATCCAATTTAAGCTATATAATAAGTATGGGTTTAAAGTGCAGACTCTCTTAATTTGAGGGTATTCACATCCAAATTGGAGAAAGCTCTGTAATATGTAGCACCCCCTTTTTGAGGGGACCATAAATAATTGGACAACTGAAGGCCTGTATGTCGACAGAAGACAGCAGTGGTGGATGACTGCAGGATCCTTTCCATGGTTAAGAAAAACCCCTTCACAACATCCAGATTTTCAATTTGAGAATGAAATATCAAATAATATGTAATATATTACAATGAACAGTCAGAAACAGGCAGTACTTTGGAAACGTTGCAAAGCACACATAAGATGCAGGCCTAGGGTAATCGTGTTAATTTTACACTCTGGATGTGATTTTTAAGATAGAACAGTTATCTTTTTTCTCACCTGAGGCATTGTACTCTCTGATCTCCACATAGTCAGCTGAGCATCCTGGAGTGGCCTGCAGGCTGAAGTTCCTGTAACTGAGGGTGAGGTAGTGCCCTATGGGCCCCTCCAAGTACCACTCACAGGTGGAGCTGTCAGGATAGCTTGATGCTGGAAATCCAGGGCTGTAGATCACACCGCTCTGTCCTATGTAGGTACCTCCACATGTAGCTGTGTAGAGTAAGGAGTAAAGCTTAAATGTCCCTAGGTGGCAGTTTGGTCAACAGACAGCAGTGCTTCATAGTAAATACACAAAGAATACAACAATGCAAACAACACATCATTAAACAAACAAAGTACCCTGACGCTTTCATTACCATCACAGGGGATTTTAACCACACCTCACTCTCCTCCACACTCCCCATCTTCCATCAATTTGTTAAATGCACAACCAGGGGAAACAAAACTTTAGACCTGTTATATGCAAATATCTATCTATCATTATTATTATTGTCACTTGTCACCAAAACCATCAGAGAAAACAGCACAAGAAAATAATCCAGAACCAGACCAAAAAGGTGGCCACTGACGGTATAAAATATCTTCGTGCATCTGATTTTCCTAAGGAGTTGGAAGTACTTGAGAAATGAGAGCATCTGCATTGCCATCAGTTTTCAATTTCTTTAAGAGAAGAAAATGACTATGGCCTAACCAGTTTGTTCTGTGTTTCACATCATCCAATCACCAAAGCTGACTATCTCATTTCAAGTATAGACATATAAAAAGACAAAAAAACAATGCCTGAAATTGACTTTGAGTTACTAAAGGTGTGTGTGTGTCAGTGCACTTTTAAAGAAGGTGCTTTTTGAGCTAACAGTGCCATAATTAGAACTGGATCAACATTGTAAGACCAAGCCCAGGATTTTCAAAGTGTCTTGCCTACCTATGGAGTACTTTGCTTTGAATCCTTTGTGTGTGACGCTGATGTCAGTACGGAATCTGAGCATCATGAAGGACCCTGTTGAATGTTGGGTAGATGGTCGGGTGTTGCCACAGAGCCGGGAAATTAGGTCAGCGTTAGATGTTGCACCATCACGCAGCTCCAAATAGTCGTACACACAACTATGAATTACAGATAAGAATATAGTAACATTATTTCCAAAATTATCACCAAAATTGTTTTAATAAAAACAGAGGTTGTGAAGGTCATTACCCCCAAGGATTTGCTAGATGATGTCAGAATGTGACCATTTTTAGGGGGTCACGGTACATATTGATCATTTTACGGACTTGCCTATTTTAGGATCTCCAACCTTCCATGACTCCATCAACCAGAAGGTTGTTAAGCCGTCACAGTAATTTAAATATAGCTTATTTGTAAGAACATGTAAGTTCAGCTTAAAACATAACTAATCTTTTAGTTGCTTCCTTTGGGAAGTACAAATGAATTGCATTTGCATCTATCAATGAATCATTACAGGGAAATTTAGAAAAGGAATGCAGAGCTCAAGAATGACTAAAAATGTACAATCTAATACAGGAGATACTGTGTACTGTATACTATTTACTGTATACTGTATTCTTCTGTGTGAAGTTTGCATGTTCTCCCCGTGCCTGCGTGGGTTCTTTCGTGGTACTCCGGCTTCCTCTAACATGTAGGTTAGGTTAATTGGTGAGTCTAAATTGCCTGTAGGTGTGAATGTGTGCGTGAATGAATGTCTATGTTAGCCCTGCGATGGACTGGTGACCTGTCCAGGGTGTACCCTGCCTCTCGCCCAATGACAGCTGGGATTGGCTCAAGCCCCCCCGCAACCCTCTAGAGAGGATAAGCAGTTTGGAAAATGAATGAATGAATAAATGAATAATACTGTATACTAAAAACACTAAATCTCAGCAACAATAAGTAGAATCAAATCTAAAAAATAATTAAGGAATAATGTACCTGGCTGTGGGCTCAATGTAGAATTCATCCTCAAAGTCAATTTGGACAGCTTCACCATTAGGCACATTGATGACCCAGATACAGTCAATGTTCTGGGGGTAGTTCTGAGGGAAGTTCGGTGAAGTGATGTACCCTGGAGGGTCATTGTCATTCAGTTCAATGAAGCCTCCACATGCTGCCAAAACAAATAAATAGCATATTTATATTGGACAACTGCACAACATTGACCAGTATGACTCTTTGCATCAAGTCAAAAATCTTCATAGTGTAGCCCAGGCAATCTGAGTAGTCATTATGAAAAGTCACTACATTGGTATGACACAAATATATTAACTATTCCAGCAGTTATTATGGCTCATTAGTGCTCCTGAGTGGTGTAGATCATCAAGGAAGTGAGAATGCTGGTAATTGGGCCTTTCCTTTATTTAACCATAATGGTTTCACTTTATTCTGCTGAATTACTGTCATATGGAAAATATTAAAATAGTGGTTGGCTGACTTAAATGTAGGCAGGAATGAATGGCGCTATATACAGTCACCAAGTACTTTCTTAGTAACATCTGTGAAAGGTAACTATTGTTTATTTTTGAGGTTGGCTTCTCTCTAGTTGATGTGTTTTATCGCTTCGCTACTAAACAAGGCGGCCTTGTTTGGAAGCCTGCCTTCCTGTTCTGAACTATAAACTTAACTTGTGTTTATGTGCAGTTTATATGTCATGAACAAACAGTGTGTTGCTAGCAGTGGTATTGAGATGAATATATTCAATATGACCGCCAATATTTTTGGCTGAATTTTCAGTGTTTCAACTCAGGTTTTCTTATGCACAATTGAAAATGCCAATAAAAACAGGTTGATAGCAATGCACCCATTTGACAGAAACAATGAAAAAATAGTAGTTGTTGTACCCTGACTGTGGGCTTCAAAGGTCATCTTAAAGCCACTGGCCTCATTAGTGGTATCAGACACAAAGCGAATAAAGAGGTTGTTGTCAGTGGTCTGGAGGAGGGACGGGGCACTTGAACCACAGAGACGTACCCCTAGTAGCGGAGATGAACCATCTGGACCATTCCTGACCTGTGGAAACAGCAGAGGGGGAAAAAAAACTATGAGTAATGAAATGAACAATTCTCCAACTGATTATCAATCATGGATATCAAACCAAAAGACATAAAGAGGTAACACCTTCAAGAAAGTTAATTTGCTGTAACTCAGTATCTTTATGTAGTAAAAAATGTTACAAAACTTTGGTTGTTGAGCACCAGACCTCCAGTTGTAAAGTGCAGTGCAGTGTAGTCACTTTTCATTATAAGTACACAGATGACAGAGAGAATTTGAAGCTTAGGTGCTCAGTATTTGCTTGCAATGCTAGTTTACGGCAATTGTCTCACCTAATTCAATATGTTTAGAAATGAGATTGAGAGCATAGTATGTCATGTAGAGTTGATCTCAGTATGTCATTTAAAACTACCACTTTTGTTTTTAGCGCAACTCTGTCCTATCTATCCATAGAGTTCAGATGAAAAATACATAAATAAATATTTTTGTTATGTGGTGAGGCTCAGCTTAATTGATTACACAACAGTGTATTTTTCTGTTCCTCACAGTAAAAGCATCCTGCTGGCAGGTGGCAGGATTGAAGTAAATCAGAAACATCAGGAAGTGTTTGATCTGCATTATCTGTACCTTAACACAGCACTAATATGGCTGAGAATCCTATATAATGGAATACTGTAATAGTGTGAAAGGGAGAGAAATGTTCAGACTATTAGTTGTATTGGGGTTTGGTGATATTATTCATATTACTACATATGGGTAACAATATGTATATGTATAAATATCTTATCCTCCATTCAATTGTATTTTTTAACTGTAAAGCTTTTCTTTTTAAAGATTTTTTCTGGCATAGATGCCTTTATTTGACAGTAGAGAGACAGGAAATTACGGGAGAGAGAGGGGGATGTGACATGCAGACTCGAACCGGGGCCTGCTGCGTACATGTACTACTAATGCATTCAATAGCCTAAACTTCTTCCCTGGAGTTGTCTGTGCTTTCTCGTCTCACAGGTAATCTGGGTCCGTAGATGTCCAGATGACAGATTCCAGTCCCGGATCTACTAGCTTCATTGTTGATTTTCATTGTGCTTCTCTCTCCTATCCTTCCTCACTCTCCTCTCTACCCCAACTGGTCGAGGCAGATGGCCGCCCACTCTGAGTCTGGTTCTGTCTGAGATTTCTTCCTGTTAAAAGGGAGTTTTTTCTTGCCACTGTCGCCATGTGCTTGCTCATATGTAAAGTGCCTTGAGATGACTTTGTTGTGATTTGGCGCTATACAAATAAAGATTGATTGATTGATAGATTGATTAACCAAGAAACTGCATTTGTTATGGAGCAGATACAACAAAGGGGCAAGTCAAGCCCACAAATATCATCATAAAACACCATTGCCTGCCACAAATCAACTGGATAGGTATGGTCACAGATCAACGTGTGTTGTTTGTCAATCCACATTTCACTGGGCCAAGGACTGTCCACACAAAGGTGAGCAGGTCAAGTTGAGTGAAGAGAGTAACACAAAATGATGTTGAGGAGTGTAACATCACTCTGTACACAAAAGAGTCGAAATATGTCAAAGATACAGTAAAACTACACACAAGCCTGCTACCATTAGCATCTCAGTACAATGAAACTGTGTCTGAAGATCTGCTCTTGAATCAGGTGTGTGGTATCTACATATTATTGACCAGTTCACACGGTTCAGTGCCAGCAGCATTGTGATGACAAAGAAATTTTCTGACATAGTGAAACACTTTGCCCATGACTGGATACGTGTGCATGGTCCAACTCAGAAACTGTTCAGTGACAATGGAGGAGAGTTTAACAATGATGAGTTGAGAGACATGGCAGAAAACTTTAACATAGAAGTAAACAACAGCTGGCTACAGCCCATGGAGCTACTGACTTTTGGAGCGACACAATCAAACACTTTCTGAGATCATAATGAAAGTAAAGACTAGAAATGCTTGTGACTGGAGTACAGCAATGGACTGGGCTTTAATGGCAAAATACACCATGCAAAGTGTCCATGGCTACAGTCCTCATCAGTTAGTTTTTGGACAGAATCCCAATCTGCCCTCGGTACTAATTGATAAACCCCCAGCTTTAGAGAGCACAACAAAAAGTGAGTGGGTGGTAAAAAACATCTCTGCCTTACATGCATCAAGAAAGGCCTTTACTGAAGCAGAATGTTAAGAGACAATACGGAGAGCATTGAGGAAACAAATAAGTCACACGTAAAGCGAGTGGACTGCCCAGAATATAAAGGACCAGGAGTTGTAATCGGTCAAGAAGGTGCAGTGGTATTTGTAAGACATGGTGACACCTGCATTAGGGTTCATCGCCTTACACTGAGAAAAGAGAATACAGAAAATGTGGATCAGCATGTCACAAGAGTTGATTATGAAGATGACACACACCTGGAGCGAGGACATAATGTGCTGACAATAACACAGTAGACACTGAAGACACTGTACCTGATGTGCAACAAGGTATGAGACAATCAGAGCCAGTAGCAATGACCACTAGGGTGCAGGATGAAACAAAACATTGCACAGCTAACATTACAAAGATAAAGAATGTTACAGAGGGGAACAGATGTCAATCTAAAAACGGGAAAATTGTGACATATAGAGACAAAGACATAGCGACCTTACACACAGCTAAAGTCTTAGGGCGTGCAGGCAAAGCTACAGGTAAATACAAAAACTGGTACAACTTGCAGCATACTGAACCCACTAATGTTGCAGGCACCACAGAGGCAACTGATATGTCAAGTGTAGAAAATCTGCTGGAAGAAATAGATGTTACTGACACAAATACCACATTTGTATGTGAGGATGCATTTGTAACCAAAGATGTATCATTTGACTTGGCAAAACATGAGGAGATAAAGAGCTGGACTGACATCAATGTGTTTGAGGAAGTCAAGGATGAGGGACAAAAGTGCATTTCCACCAGATGGGTGTGCACCCTCAGAAACATAGGCACTGGACCTAAAGCACGACTTGTGGTTCGAGGTTTTGAGGAGTTCACCCACATGTGCTACAGAGTCTCTTCGACTACTTTTGGCAGTAATTTTCCAAAGACAGTGGACACTTCATTCTATGGACATAAAATCTGCATTTCCACAAGGCTTGGCACTATTACCTGACATTTACATTAACCCCCTCTTGAGGCTAAGAGTGAGGGAACATTATGGAAGTTAAAGAAATGTGTGTATGGTCTAGCAGATGCTTCCCTGTACTGGTACAACAGAGTGAAAGAAATAATGCTGACAGCAGGAGGAAGAATGTCTCAGGTTGATCCAGCTGTTTTCTACTGGCTAGATCAAGACTGTGCTGTACTGTACTGGAGTTCTTGCCTGCCATGTGGATGACTTCATATGGGGGGGCACACAAAGTTTCTCCACAGCCGTTTATACCTCAGCTCAGATCTGCATTCCTTGTTAGTCATGAGTAACATAAAAACTTCTGTCTTGTGGGAATAAATCAGTTTTTCCGACACCATTTAGAGGACTTTCTGATGTTCACAGACTCACCAAATTTGGCATGTAGCTTCAAACTTAGGACTTCTTTAATATGACACCACACCTGCCCCTGGGTGTGGCACAACAGCTCAGTAGCGCCCCCTAATGCCTTTACCCATTTTGTACGTACTGACAAACTCATACACATGCCATACCTTGCACATTCATCAAGAGTCACGATTATCAACTTCTAATATGTGTCTGGGCCTTTATATGTGACAAGATGGCTCCACAGCGCCCCATGGAAGATTTCAAGGTTTAAGGCCTGCTTTCCACATTGATATAGAGAAATGAAATCGATCATTTATTGTTGCGCAAATGTGCAATTCAGTCATGTATTATTGTTATTTTCTTTTTTTGTTCTTAATTATGGCGGCAGTGGTCTCAGCACTTAGACCCCAAGACAAATTTCCCTTCAGGGACAATAAAGTATATATCTATATCTATAGCTATATCTATGTCTATCTATAAGGCCAATGTATCATGTCCAGACGCACAAAAAAGCCTCTTGGAGCCATACCCTAACTCCAACAGGAAGTCTAGGAAAAACTGCTTAAGTTTGTCAGTTGTTGAGCTGCAGTCATTAGTTCTATGTGTGCGCAGATGCGACAAAGGAAGCTATTTTGGTTTACTAGATATCTGTATGTATTAAGATAAGTTATTAATAGTATAACTGTTGACTGATAATGAGTGTCTTAAGGACAATATGTTGAGGATATTAGTTGTAACCTATAGAAATATAATTTGTTTCTAATTTAGACTATGTTTACTTCTATTTCTGTCATCTTGATGAATAGTTTGTTATAACATGTTAGTTTCAGAATATTGCAGTAGATTATGAAGTCAAGCAGTCATCCACATTCATTTGTGGTCTTAGTGTGCCATCTAGTGGAGACAACGTGTATTGATTCAGGATACCAGATCAGGAAAAAGGTGCCTCAGTTTACTGTTTCTAGTTCAAGTTTATTGACTGTATTATTACTATGTTCTTAGACCACACTCCACCAATGACACATGGAGATTAAAGGCTGCAGATCAAACTACTGTCTCCTTCATGTTTGATCAGACGCCTGTGGAGGCTGTAATTATGCATTTAATAACTTTGCTGTTTCAAACCTTTGGAACAATCAGATTTACATGAGCTCCACATGGTGTGTGGGGCGAGGGCCCTTTGACGCTGCTTGCTGCTTTAATTTTTTTTGTTTAATTTTTCATTATACAAAGGTATAATGAACGAACTTCTGGCACATCCAATCGTTGATTTGTTCAATGCACTTACTCAGTGTTTGTATTGGGTTGTTGTTCAGAGTCTGTGGCTTTTATTTTCTGTAGCAAGATGCCATAAGGCTCAGTGTGACTGTCTGCTCTACCTATGATAGAATGCTGTGTTATCACTTTATTCAATATTTGATTTGAAGTGACTTACAGAGCAGGTATGTATGCTGTAATGGACCAAAAATGTTTTAAAATGCAATTTAATTGAATCTTGTTTTCAACTTTCGACTCACATAATATGCAGATTTTGCAATACATATGTTGTTTACCTCCAGGTAGTCTCCTGAGCTGCATCCAGTTCCATAGCCTTGAATCTGGAAAGGGCTCTGGAAGGTGACAGAAACCCTGAAACCAGGTGTCACCATCACATGCCACTGACAGTCCTGAGCAGGTGGATAGTTCTGAGGGTAGTGAGGGCTGCTCAGCACACCCCTGTCTACATGCAAAAGGCCACCACAACCTGAAAAAAAGTATTTTTATAATTATTATGTCTATTATTGTTGTAGAAAGAAATCTAGGTGAACATAACAGAAAATGTGGAGACAGAAAGTGATATCATGCCACAGCAACAAAATCATATAATTATGGGTCCAGCTTCAACCTGAAATTAATTCGCTCTAACATAAATGAGACTTTTAAGGGAGAAAAAAGATGTCGTAAAATAAATATAAAATAAATATAAATAAAAATTTTATTTAAAAATAAATAAAAATACAGCCTGCACATACATTAAAATTGGAAAAGAGATTTAAAATAAACATAATAAAAATATTTATTTTAATGTATATTTCATTGGTTTTATTTATTTCTATTTTTTCATTTAAAGAGAGATAATTAAAGCGAATGTAAGTTTCTGTTATGCATCCCATGTTCAGTTTTTTAAATCAGATCCTAGGAGAGGTTGAATTTTTGAAACTTGTTTTGTGTGATTATTTTATTTACCAATTAATTTATTAAGAGGAAAACGAGACTTTAGACTTTATTGTCCCCAAGGAAAAATTCCTTTCCACAGCACTGTACACACCAGACACAACAATCCCCTATAGCAGCAATCTAACAATAACAACATAAAGTGACAGCAGTGCACACTCAGGCCTGTTCAGCGAGATCTACTGTTTAAGATGGCCATGACTGAGGCAATTCGGCTTTTCTCAAAACAAACCCTTCTGCAGTGCAATGCTCTGTACCAGCAACCCTAGGGCATTACAGTAAGGTGGTGATTGAGTGGTGTGATGTCCTGTGCTATTGAGGCTGCAATGCGAGATTGAGTGTGGGGAGACCAATTATCCTGGTGCTCGGTATGCATGTAAGTTTGGCCCAATTAATAACAAATAATATGTTAAAGAAGCTGGTGCAACACTACAATAAATGGCACTTTTCCACTAAACAGTTCTAGCACTACTCAGCTCGACTCAACTTGGTACCAGAAACGCCCTTTTCCATTACTGCAGGACCTACTAAACATGGGAACCTCGGCAGAGCAGGTACTAAAAAAGTACCAGGTACCAGGTACTATCCCTAATGGAAACGCAATAAAAAAACAAGTAGAATCGAGTCGAGTATTGCTAGAACTGTAAAGTGGAAAAGCCCTAGAGCAGAGTCTGAGTCTACTGTCCAGTGTCACTGGACTGTCACCGTGGTATTTGAAAGTGTCCACTATTTCAACTGTTTAGTTATCGATGATAATAGGATGCTGACATAAGGTGGAACCAATTATTGTGACAATTGTGTACTTGTTTGCTATTTTGCATCAGAAGGGAGAAAAAGCTAGTTTATCTGTGCACAAACTTTAAAAAATTGCCTGATGTGCCATACTAGCCTACTGGTTAAGATGCATGCCACGTAACTGCAGAAACTGTAGTTCAATTCCTGCAGCACACCTTTGTTGGATATCATTCCTTATTTCTCTCTTTCTCTTAATTTTTTGTCATGTCTCCATGGTAGCTATCTAAGAAAATTCATAAACCACAAATATTAAAGAAAAATATGTGCACATATGCACAAAAACCAAGTATAAAAACAACAAGTTGTGTTTTAATGAAAGGGTAAGTTGCTAGAACTATTTCTTGGGCAATGTCATTGAGTCTCTGTTGGTGGCCCTGTCATGACAAGCCTCCAGGATTGCACTCAATGAAACTGTGTAATTTAGTAACGGCATTACTAATGGCATTAGCTAACTAGCATTAACTAAAGCGTTTTTCACCCGAACAGGCGTTTCCCTCACTCTCTGTCTCCCTGCCAAAGAGTGGCTGCACACAAAACCAAAGACAGAGTGACTGCGCTTGTGTGTGTGTGTGTGTGTGTTTATGTGACTATTAATACATTGCACGTTAGTATGTATGTTTCTCTTAACATACCATACTCAGCAGGGCACCATAAAGTCTGAAGAAACATGTCGAAGAATGATTGATAATAGTCCATAATAATTTGAGGTGCCTCACAAAGGATATCACATTCTGCTCAAACTGTGTACTGAAGATATTTGACCTACTCTGTGACAGTATAAGACTCCTGTGTTCTGGAGTGAATCTTGGCAGTCAGTGTGTCAGGCATGCAGACATGAACTGAGCTCGTATTAAGACATTACTTCTGATTTGATTCATCTTTGCCGATCATCCAACACTTTCGCACTATCAGCGCGTGTGAGAGCAAAGCTAAAGCGTCCTGATAGCTCTGTGTTGCTGCTTATTAGACCAATCTCACCCCCCCACCGGACCTTTTCATTTATTTATTCATTTCCTGTACAATTTTTCATAGTTATATTAAGAGAAGTTAACATTGTTATTGCTTTTTGAGGAATAAAATTCAATCTGCACATCTGCTACATGTACAATTTTATTATTTACTTCTTTGTAGTGCATAATTTAAGCATAATTTAATTTTGAACGTGTTTTGGGCCAGTTGTTGTTGATTGGGACAGCCAAGTAATTTGACATATTTGAACAATTTTCAAAAAAGTAACGTAATAGTTACTTTCCCTGGTAATTAATTACTTTGACATTGATGTAATTCAGTTACTAACTCAGTTGCTTTTTGGGAGAATTAATGAGTATAATTAATTACTTTTTCTCTTTCTTTTCTTCTTTCTTTCTCTCTTATCTGACCTGAGATGAACAATAGCATGGAGTGTGATTGCATGTCACTGCTGTAGACTATTGAGAGCATTTGCTTGCTTTAAATGAGGCAGAATTAATTGATTTACTAAGTGCCCAAATGAAAGGTACTAATTTGTGTGTGTATTCAACAGATTAGATGAAACAGTTAGCATGTGTTTTGCTGGTGATCTACTAAGAATAACAGCGCAAATGGCAGTGAGGTGACAATGAGGTGCAGACAGCAGTACTTAAATGAGGGTTTGGTGTCTTAATGGAGAGTTTGGACGAGCAGAAAGCCCGCAAGTGCAAAATGAAATCTGACCTCATGGAATTAGTGGTTCTTGTGGAAGAAGTTAACAAATATATTGAAATATAGAAAAAAAATATTACCAGAAAAAACACTATATGGGAGAGTATTTTTGACAAAGTCAATGCTGTTCGTAAAACCAAAAATGTTCCACTCCAAAAATATCAACACAGGTGGAAGAAACCTGTTCTCTGTGTATTCTGTCATTGTGCCTTTTTCTCCTCCTCTCCACAGTAACAGCAGGCTAATACCTGTCATTCAAAGGTATTATTTATAGATGCACTTACCATCAATTAAATTACCTTCAGGTTTGATAAATTACAATCCGTGTGTTAAATAACATATGTACATTTATTCGTCCCTGTATTTTGCACACTGGGGTAAAAATGCCCCATATTACATACTCATTATGGTAGACGTACTAAAGCATACAGCGCATACTATCTTTTAGATTTCACATTTAAAAGACCCAAGCCTCTGTGCACTGTATTAGTAGATCAGCTTGCACATTTTTTGCAAGTGATGTCAAGTTTGCACCTGTTTTTACACACACAAACTTTTAGGAAATCAGGGTAACACATAAATAATGTTTATCAATTTGCCTCTGGAGTAGGAAGCATTAAAGCCTCGGCCACTGATGCTGCTATCTGAAGAGAAGTGGATGAACATGGAGTCTCCTGTTGAATGGAGGGAACCTGGAGGATCCCTGCCACACACATTGGCCAACACAGGGGATAGACTGGATGCACCTGGAAACATACACAGACAGAATTATAAAATAACAGAAGGGAGTTATGAAATACCTAGAAGAACAAACTGATCTACTTACACCTCAAATTTAGGGTTCGGCCTCATACATTGGAAATCTAATGACACAACATAACATACTGCAGCTAGCTTGATTCACTGAGATGCAGTGTACAAAGACATTCAGACCCTCCAGCTCTGTCCCTCCCTCCCTCCCTCCCTAGTGCTTGTCTTACGCATATATTGATAAATGAATCAGACCTCTACTTGTCCATTTCAATATTATTAATAATTTCTTCAACATAAGGTAATCATGTATGATTATAAAAATTATGAACTAAATTGCATTTTAGGATTACACTTTCATAAGCTTGGGGGACTTGTAAGACATGAGAAATTGGTCTAAAGTGATGCAGTAGACTGCTCCTGACCTTTAGTCCCTATGGGTCAAGCTTCAAAACACTGAATCGTATAATTCCTGTAAGGCCATTGCCTAAACTTGATTAAACTCGAACACCACAGGCCACATTTAGTAAAATATTTACGTAACTATATTGTCATCAATTTCTATGCATAGAATCTCATTTTTCAACTACTTGTGATTAACAAAGTGTACACATTTAGAGCCACTCCTGACCAGGCACACCAGATTATTTGCAGAGTAATCATGTAGCAACAAGTGAGGTATAGAAATAGTTAAAATGTTACAGAAAACAAGGTACTGTAAGATACAATAACACCAATAACAATGCAGCAACACACATAAAACGACATAATACAGTACATAAATAAGTCTGCTGTCCTGATGCATGCACACATCTTGATGTTTTTTATCTTTATCTTCATTTGTCCACAACAATAGCTCTAAATTGAGGCTACTGGGACTTAAAATAGTGTTGTTGACCATATTTGGCATTATGAGGCATTTTTCTATGTCAATGAGCCTCTGCATGCACAAGTGGATGAACATAGATCTGGTGACTTTTGAATTAACAGCTACCTACAGTGCAGAATGTGTGGTTATTATTTCATCACTGTTGAAATTCTATGGAGTTTTAAGGTTTACCATCTCTGATGACAAGACTGTCAAAGTAGCAGTCGGGAATGTCCTCAATGTCCACAGACAAGAGGTTAAGCTCTACAGTTGAGTCTGGAGAACGTATCAACCAGGTGCACTCCTGGTCAGCAGGGTAGTTTTCAGGCCAGCCAGGAGAGTAGAGGAAACCAGGAGTCTCCTCTGTCATTAGAATTCCACCACATGCACCTGACACACACACAATAACATGTTAATTCAGTATACATGCAATACTTAAAAGGTTAGCTGTAGGAACAAAGTCCATCCATCCAAAAGATAATTCATACAGACATGTGGCATTTTGACTTCAGCCTGCACTCAGATGTGCACATATACCTCAGTCACTGGCTTTCAATTTCTTGTTTTTAAGTGTGCAGTAGCATTTAGTATGCATGTTGCGCGGTGTATGTATACAGTCTAAAGGGACTAACTAGTCTTACCTGGTGTGATGGTGGGGGATGGTCCAGAGTCCCGAACAGCAGTCCATTCCACAAGGAAGCCTCGTCCTCCCACAACTGAATCTGACTGAAACTGAAGGGTGAGAGTGCTGCCAGAGCTTCTTAGGGGAGAGGGCAGGGCCAGACCACAGATTGTTGCAATGGGGTAATAATGAACACTGGGACCATCAAATATCTAGAGAGGCACAAGGGTTGAAAGCCATCACAGTGATATATTTGTAGAAAATACTGACAAAGACATATGATAGTATACATTACATGACACCACCCCATCCCTGTCAACACTGACTGTTGACAGTCATACCACCAAATCTCCACAAGAGATCACAAGAAATTAGAAGAATTCTAATCTTCAGGATTTTTTAAATGATTTGTCCATCTCTGACATATACAACACCTTCTGGGAAACCTGGGAAACTTTTCTCAGTCTTTTAATGATATTGTAGACAGACCTGCCCATAAAAAAAGCACAGAATTTAAAAAAATACAGTCTTTTCTTTCTCCTCACAAATCTCCTATGTCATCCACAACGGAGACAAAGCCTAGTCCAAGGCTAGATCCAGTGGCAACCTTGAGGACTGGTTGACCTTTAGGCATTATTTGGAAGGCTAAATAAAATTATCCTCAGTCAGCTCTCTCTGCCTGTGATAGTTTGACTAAATTTCAGAACATTCAGCATCTCTTTAGAATTCATAACGGTCACATCTCTTACCACATATAAAACAAGTATCTGGTCATACTCCTGATTGATCATACATGGTTTAAGCTTTTAATCTTCTTGACTACGGAAAAGACCAAGTTCATGGTATTCTCCACCTCCACCGGTGACTCTGACAATCCAGCCATTACAACTTCAAATGCAATCAATTTTACTCTTGTTGAGTCATACAAATACAGCAGACTATTATTCAGGATTCATATTCAACATTTGACTCAGAAATTAAAAATTTAAGCAGGCTTTTTGTATAGAATTAAAGATTGTCTGGTTGGTGCAGTTTGGGCTGTAAATACTGGAACATCACAGCAACTCCTGTCCTGAAATACTTGAACCCATCTGGTTTTCTTTGTCTTTCTCTGTACAACAAACAGCAGTAACAGGTCATCAATATCAATCATGCAGCACATGCTTGGCGCCACTGTTTACAGAACATTAGTGTTCATAGAGTAAGTGTGGATGCTCACATTGTTATTGTTATTAGGGACCAAGCCGAAAGGCAAGAGGGAGAGGACTCCAGAGGAGTCCTGCCCTATTGTTAGGGACCCTATTGTTATATAGGGACCCTATTGTTATATGTTTGTTATAATCTTAACAGGTCCCCATGATTTATTGACCAGGCGGCCTGTGTACACTGGGGCAAGCCCACTATTATCATCCCTCAACAATAGTTGAACTGATGAACATATGATACAGTATGCTATGAAACTCAAAGTTAAAAAAAAAGTTTAATTCACAGGTGACTTTGCTGACTCCCAAAACAATGAGATGAGCTATGTGCTAATCAAATCTTTGGACAGTGTGCTTTTATGCATCTATGGTACACAGTACTGTTCCAGGTGTTGATGACAACCAGACTCATAGATTTTACACCACACATGGAAGGACACTCACTGCAGAGTATCAAGGATGAACTGGACGACTGAAGGACAGAGAGATCAAGAAAAGTGGATGATAATGTGGTTGAAGCTGACAAGGCTCACCCAGAAAAGACCAAATCAATTGTTCTCCTACCTCCAATTTTTACAAAGCGAACCACAGAATGCATTTTTTTTTTATTACTCTAATGTGGTGGTGGAATATTCTTGAAAATGAAAATTTTGAATGAAAATTTGGCATATCCAATCATTTCCTCTACTCAAAAAACAAGTTTTGGGAGCTGGACAAGGCCTAGTCTGTGTCTAACCCCCAACCACCCCAGTTAATCATTACACACTTGCAGTCTAATATAAATGCCAACATAACAATAATATAATAATATAAACTTAGAGATAAATTAAAATCTCTTTGATTCAATCTCAACAAAAAAATGGCTATTACACCTATCGTAAATCTAAAATTTATTGCAGAGCTCTTAAATTGTTCCGATATTTGTGTTTTTACATTGAGTGAATCATCAGGAAAGTAAAGAGACCATATTTGGCATTATGAGGCATTTTTCTATGTCAATGAGCCTGTAGAGACAGTACAGTACAGTATATGATATGAAGTCTGGTATTGCTACATTGGACTTCCTTCTTTTTCCTTCTTTTTTATTTAAACTATTCCTACACACTGAAAATGAATTTCCAGCTACAGGACAGCAAAGTCTAGCGCGCAGGTGGTTGTGTGGTTAGAGCGCATGCCATATACGCAGCCAACTCCGGTTCAATATCCTGATCAGAGGTCCTTTGCTGCTCTCCCATGTTTCCTGATAAATAAAATAAAGATAAATAAAGGTGTCTACGCCAACAAAATCTTTAAAAAAAAGAAAAAAGGACAACAAAGTCTGAATGAGGGAAGTAGTTATAGGGTAGCTGTCTGACAGGCTCTCATACCTTATAGTCCTCTGTTCACATTGGACAATCAAGAAGAGATCTTTTGCTTTCTCTGCTGGAACAGATTCTGTATTCTCTAACTGAACTAGTATGTGTGTTATTACTGTTGTACAATGTATTTAGTTTAATAAACATTTGTTAAAGAAAGCCCATTTGGTTAAACAGTTCCCATCGCCTACATGGTGAATTTCAGGTCTTGTAATTGTCTTACAATAGCTCAATAAAACCACTGATCAATTTAGAGGTTATCAATCAGAAGAAGAAAAAAAAGAACTGCTAAAAAGTTTAAAAAGATGAAAATAAAAATAATAATAATGAATACATGTTTATGTCTTGATGAACAATTAATGATCTGATGCATCTGGATCCATTTTTAAAAAGCACATGAACAAAAATGATTCAGTGATGCAAATAGTGCAAACATTTTGATTGTAACTGTAATAGATCAGATCATGGAGAAAAAGACATTTCACCGCAAACATAATCTTACTTTGAGCTGGTCGTAGTAGCAGTCATACATGTCCTCTATGTCCATGTCCAAAAAGCGGATCTGGACGTAGCTGTCTCCCTCCACATTAATGGTCCAGTGATAGTCAGCATTATTAGGATATGTTCTGGGATACAGTGGGGATGCTATCTGTCCAAACTCCCCCGTCACATCATTACCATACACTGGGAAACAGTGGGGAAGTCAAAAGTTAGATTTCCAATTATCTCTCTAAGATTTTTCTTTTTTCTTTATTTAATTTAAGTACATACAGTTAGAGCCATAAATATTTGGATGCTAACACAAGTTTTGTTACGGTTAGGGTTAGGGTTATATGGGTTTAAAGTGCAGACTCCCATCCAAATTGAGTTTTTGAGGGGGGCAATAAATAATTGGACAACTGATTTAAAAACTGTTTCATGGACAGATGTGGAAAATTCCGTTGCTATTTCATCATCAATTAAACAGATCAAATGTCTGGAGTTGATTCCAGGTGTGGTCTTTGCATTTGGAATTTGTTCCTGTGAAACTACAACATGCAATCTAAAGAGCTCTGAATGCAGGTGAAACAGGCCATCCTTAGGCAACAAAACCACAAAAATCTCAAGATCTCAAGAACATCAAGAGTGTCCAAATCAACAGTCTGCTACATTCTGAGGGGAAAGAAATGAACTCGGTAACACAAAAAGGCCTAGATGTCCATGGAAGACAGCAGTGATGGATGATTGCATGATCCTTTCCATGGATAAGAAAAAACCCTTCACAACATCCAGCCAAGTGAAGAACACTTCCCAGGAGGTACGAATATTATTATCCAAATCTACCATAAAGAGAAGACCTCATGAGAGCAAATACAAAGGGTAAACATTAAGGCGCAAACCATTAACCTTTAGGAAGGCCAGATTAGACTTGCCAAAAACACATCTAAAAGCAGCACAGTTCAGAAACGGCATTCTTTGAACAGATGTAACTCTTATCAACCTGAACCAGAATGATGATAAGAAAAAAGTGTGGACAAGGCTTGTAACGGCTCATGATCCAAAGCATACCACATCATCTGTAAAACATGGGTGAAGGCAGTGTGATAGTTGGGCATGCATGGCTTCTAATGGCAAAAGGGTCACTAGTGTTTATTGATGATGTGACAGAGGACAGAAGCAGTCGGATGAATTCCGAGGTGTATGGTGTTATACTGTCTGCTCCGATTGAGCCAAATTCAGTAAAGGTCATTGGACCACGCTTCACAGCACAGATGGACAATGACCCAAAATCTACTGTGAAGGCAACCCAGGAGTTTCTTAAAGCAAAGAAGTGGAATATTCTGCAATGGACGAGTCAATCACCTGATCTCAACCCCATCAAGAATGCATTTCACTTGCTGAAGACAAAAATTAAGGCAGACAGACCCACAAATAAACAACAACTGAAGACAGCTGCAGTAAAGGCCTGGTAAAGCATCACAAAGAAAACACATTTGGTTATGTTCATGAGTTCCAGACCTTTTGAGCCCCTGAAACAGATGGACTGTATATAAAAATGCTTGCAATTCCGAACATTTTAAAACTATACTTTTGTCCAACCCCTTGAATTAAAGCTGAAAATCTGCACTTCAATCACATCTTGATTATGTCATTTAAATCCATTGTGGGGGTGTAGAGCCAAAATTACAGAAACTGTGTCACTGTCCAAATTTTTATGGACCTAACTATAACTCAGCAAATGGATAAACTGGTGTACATAACTTCACATCTAGAAGATGTAATTTACTAATCAATCAGAAGGGCAAATGTATGATACAATGGAGCCTGAACTGGTGGTATGGTGTGTTTGCGAGTTTGAATCTTCATTCTTTCTAGCTGTAAAAGACAATATGTAATACCCAGTTATCCATCATGCACAGTGACCTACATGAAACAAGTGTCTCATTTTCACATTCTCCTTCACATAACTGTGCAGGCTGTGCACACACTGTGCAGCATTGGCATTTTACCGCCTGTGCCCATAGCCTCAAAACTGATCTGTTAAGTCATTGGCTGCCATTGACGTCTATAGACGTCAATCTGATTACAACCGTTCACTGCCATTGACGTCAATTATGTTTTTCTCTCTTTCTTTTGGTACCTTCGGTGTTTACATAGTCATAGAACACAATATTCTGTGGGTCTTGAAAGATCGGTCAAAATGCTGGCAGTATGGGGCTCTGCTCTGAAAATGGCTGACAGCCAATGAGTTAATCTGTGTAGGTAACCTGCTGCTCTACCCCTGAGTTGGAATATTTTCACAATATCTCAGTAATTTTAAGGAACATTGATTATGATAACTGTCATGTCAGTTTGTTGACATTAACCCAAGTGTGCAGCACTGGGTGTTCCCAGTAAGCTAGAGGTGGCTTTGATTCAAGGTAGCAAGACATGTTTTCAGAGTGTGGAAGGCAACACCCCACACTCATTAAAGCTGCAGTCTGTAACTATTTGTGTGTTATATTTGCTAAAATTGTCATTATGATCTGATAGTAGAATAAGATACAGATAAGCTGTGACATAATTCACTGTCTCTGGGTTCACCCAGTTGTCGTAAAATGATTTGCAAGAATCCACCGCTCACAAATCAAAACTACCAATCAGGGCCCGGAGGAGTGTCAATGACACTGTACACATGCTGCTGGCAGCCCTCCTGACTAACTTTCAGTTAAACCAAGTGAAGTTTATAGAATAGAACCACTACACTTTGTGAATCATACATCCATTATGGACTAATTTTACGTATGATTTATGATAATGAGAATGCAGAAAAATAGAAATGTGTGGCAAAAATAGTATATTGTCTGTATTTTAATTTTAATTTCACAAAATCATGTTTTAAGGGGAGCTCATGTCTTATTAAGGGGATTCAAGCTACCCCTGTAGTTCACATCCTGACTAATACACTGTGGCATTACCCTGTTTGTAGAAGTATTACTTTAGTAGTATTTTTGACAAAGCAACTTCTCCTAGTAACTTTTCCACAATGCAAACAGACTATTTGTACATTACTTTTATTCATTTAATTGAAATGTAAGTGATCAAGGTTATGTTTTGGCTCCCTGGCTAATGACTCCTCTCGGCATCCAATTTAAAGTCAAACCATTTAATTTCTATTTCTTTGATGGTGCATGCAACAGTTGAGACAGTATTCACTGCACCGGTAATTTTTTCCCATTGTTTGGCTTTCTCTGAACCATTAATTCCACCACTTACACTACTAAATAATATGTGTTTCTGTTGATGTATTTCTGACCTCAATCTCAGAGTTCGTGAAGTTCCTCTTCTTAGTCTTTAGTGCCATTTTCATTAATGGAGCTTCTTTACAACTCTGATCTTGTATGGTATTTTGAGGAAATCAATTATGCTGTTTTACTATTCTGGGAATAGGGAACTGTTTCCTGATACAAGTGTTTGTTGAATCTGATGTGGCAGACACAGGTCCACCTCATGACAAAAGAAAGAAATTTAAAATAAGATTACGAAAATCTTCGTGCTTCAGGCTCAATGAGTGTTGGTATGAGTCATCCAGGTAGCACTTATTGTCTCTATCAGTTAGCAAGAATAATATAGAACCAGAATATCAAATGTAACTACAACTGCCAAATTCTGACAAGATTATTTTTTAGGAGACCACTGTTGAATGCCATACTCCAGCACCAGGTAATTTTCTGGCATTCATCCTGAATTGATGGTTACATCTGTATCTGTAATTTTGGTGTGTGCTGTGGGTAACCTTTGTACACATGAATGGCTGAAGAAAGGAGGAAAGTATACTTGAAAAGCCAAGAAGCTAGAGGAGACAAGAGAAAACCATGTATACATTTTAGACTGCAACAAAAATTGAGTAAGTTTAGAAACTCACAATGTGAAAAGGTTGCTCTGAATCCTGCTCCACTAATGGATGCATCCGAGACAAACTTAACCCACAGGATGTGACCAATCACAGAGGTATAGTTAGAGGGAAGGGAGCTTCCACAGAAGCGACCAACCAGAGGCCCAGTGGAGTTGCCCTCCCTGATCTCTAGGTAGTCATTGTTACAGCCAGAGTCTCCCTGTAAGTGAAAGATACTGAACAAAACACAAGTGTGTTAATGATATTCGATACTGAAGTATCCTCTGAAAATAATAACTCTTAAGTGCACAATCTTTTCATACAAGCTTGTTGGCAAGCTGAAAAAAAATAGCAAATGAAGTCTTCAAAGCAGCTAGTTGTAGCCCTGGCTTTTGACCTAGAGGGAGCATTTCTACAAATATTTACCTCAAGTCTTAACTTTGACCATGTTTAACATAGATATCCAACATCACAATATATGAACAAGAGAACCAGAAGCATAATAAGTACCCTTAAGACAGTAATCATATATAATATCATTTGAGAAATTGATATTTTGGGTAAAGAATGACAAAAAGTAGTGAAATACGTCATGACGTCTTGATATAATCAATGCCCTACAGAAGTTGACCCTTTATATGACATATACTGTAATATAACCTGATCAAAAAGTGTTTGAGAAAATCAACAACAATATACTATATACTATATACAGTATATGTTTATGAAACAGTGCCCTACAGAAAAATATTACAGAAGATGGTTGTAGAACACAGTCAAAACTTCCATAAAACCTTGTAACTTAATTTGGAGTTTGAAATATCTCATTACATAGAATATAAAACGAGAGAAACATTTTAAATGAGAATTTGTTTAAAACTGACATAAATGAGAGCTGGAGACGGTTCCCTGGTGAGCTGATGATGGTCCACACACACTCCACATTAGGTGGATAAGCATCTGGATAGTTAGGACTGTTAAATGCACCACTCTCCATCACCAGATTGCCCCCACAACCTGCAAAGAAGAGGTGAGTATGATGACTCTGCCTGGACAGGTTCTGTCAGTGCCAGTGTGTATGCATGAAAGGAGAATGAGTATGAATTTTCTGTGATCAATTCTAAATTTGTCCAGCTGGAACTGTGAGTGGTGTGTGCTGGTATGTCTTACTGGAGGTGGATGCTGAGTAGGTGGCTCTGAAGCCTCTTCTAGAGACAGAGAGGTCGGAGATGAAGTTGACCACCAAGGAGTTACTGAAGGATGTCACGGGGTGAGGTATCTCAGAGCCACAGTAGCGCCCTAACAAAATTGTACATCTTTATTTATATATATAATTCATTCATTTATCAATTTAAGGCTACATATGATTTCACTAATTGAAAATTAATATGCTTTCTGGCAACTGTTGACTTGTTACAGTCAACCTAATTTAGCAGAGTAATATATCCACATATGGTATCACTGTCAATTTCCGTGATCATGGGTAGTACATACAGTGCTCGCTGAAAGTTTGTGAACCCTTTAGAATTTGCTATATTTCTGCATAAGTATGAAATGACATGATTAGATTTCCTCCAAGTCCTAAAACTAGACAACGAGATATCAGTCAAACCAATGAGTGAAAAACCTTACACATTTTTGTTTATTTATTGAGGAAAATTATCCAACTTTACATATTGCTGTGTGTCAAAAGTATGTGAATCTCTATTACCAATTAATTTGAAGGGATCTCTCTCTCTCTCTCTCTCTCTCTCTCTCACACACACACACACACACACACACACACACACACACACACACACACACACACACACACACACACACACACAATAACTACCTATAGAAGGTGCCTGGTAGTTGTCTCCATCCAGGATCTCCACAGCATCATGAGAACAGTTGGAGTTAATCATCTCTAACTCAAAGTCAGTGAATGACAGGGTCACATGGTTAACTGGCCATAGAAAGAAAAGTCTTCAGTTCAAAAGTACACAACATTTTGTGTATTACCATAAATGGTGGGTGTTAAAATTGACCTGGCAACTCACATGGTTCCTGTGCTTTGATGATCCAACTACAGTTTTGAGAGGGTGGATATGGTGCTGGGTACCGTGGTGATGCAATGGCTCCGCCATTATTGTCTGTTATGATTGTTGCTCCACAAGCTGTAGAAAACAAACACCAACAACCAAAGAAAAATACTAAAATATTAAAACTGTATTTACTAACATCTAAGAAGGAATCCTACCATAGCTGATAGCTGTAGCATGATGAGAACATCAGTAACATATTTGGAAAGGAGAGAGAAAAGGCAACTCATATTTGAACCATTTTGCATTAATTTGATTTTTAAAGAGTAGGGAGGTGAAAGGAAATGAGGACAAAGAGAAGGAGAATGACATGCAACAAAACTCCCCAGCTGAGATCAAACAGGGATGTTGCTGCACAGCAGCATAGCACATAGCACTTTGACTTGTAGAACCAGGACATGCAGGTTCTGTTGCAAGATCTACCTCCATTGGGACTTGGAACATGGCTTGTACTTAAGGGGAAGGTGCGATCACACTTTATATATAAAATATGGATGAGACAAAATTAATGCACATCTTGTATCACACAAAGAATGCAAATTCGTTGTTGTCGTCCCCAGTCTCTGAAGTTACATTATCCTTTTGAAAATGTAAATTGTTGATTGATACACCCAATGACTCACAAGAATACTGAGGTAAATACAGTGACAAAATTCAGTTGCAGCATTTAGTGATATTACTATTCGAATGTATGTACCGGTATATGTATATATATATACATATATATATATATATACATATATATATATATAGGTGTTGTACTCACTTTTGTGAGATACTGTATGTATATATATATATATATATAATACACATAAACAATTACATAATACTTACGTAAATTAATATATAATTATGAAAAATGTTTAATTTAATGAATGAATAAATATGTAATTTATCACAATAAATAAATCACAAATTATGTATAGATTTTTATGATTCATTATCCATTTGTATAAGTATTTAAACTGATTAAAACAGAGGTTAAAGGACACCCACACTCAGCAAAGTGAGCACTGAAGCCACGGTGGCTGCGACTGGAGTCAGACCGAAAGCGAACATAGATGGTGTTCTGGGTGGAGGTAATGGAAGAGGGAAGACTGGTACCACACACACGTGCAAGCAATGGAGAAGATATGGTTGGACCATCATGGATCTACAGAGGGACAGACATGCTGTTTTAATTAAACAATGCCAGTATAGCTATAGGAATCATGTCTCATGATTGCAGTTAATGCAAGTAATAGTAGTCACTACCATTGTAAAGATAGACAGCTTTCATCAGTTCTATTGTACAGGTCAAATCAACAAAAGGTGTGTGTTAATGAAGTTTCAGCTGCTGTGCCATATGCATAAATGTGCACAGCCTCTTTCTCAGTTTGGAGATGCACTTCATTTCAAATGTTGTATTATCCAGACAGCTGTGGCACACTGCTAGCTGTGGACAACAAACAGAACATCAGTACTGATGTTTCTGCAACATCCAAGCTAAATTTAGTGACATTATTGTAAAAACTATTGTACTATTGTAAGTTTCGGACCTGTTAATCTAACACCAGGTTTCCAACCTGTGTGAATCACAATAATAGCTATGTTTTGATGTTTGATATTTCAGTAGATTATGTTATAGATAATACTAGAAGTAAAAGAAGCAAAATAAGTTTGTGATTGTGCAGAGCTCTGTGTGTGCACATCTGTTAATTAATTAAATTATTTGAGGGAATTTGAGGCTTTTGTGGTTTTTGTAGTATGGAGAAAGTCTGAAACACTAGAAACCACTCCTGTTACACATGCAAAACAAGGGCAAATTGCACTAGGCAATTTTATTGGAGCGGTGTGCAGGCAGTGCAATGATATATATCAATCAAAGACCTCAAAATGGAGCAGATGGTGGGCTGCCCAATTCACAGTGCTATTCACAACTGCAATCCATTCTTTGTGAATTTGGGCCTGTGTTGGTAAATTCCCCAGCATTTAACTTTTACCAGCAACTAAAGCCAACCCATATTTATAAAACAACAACAAGACAATACCGTAAAGGCTGGGAGCTCTAATAGGTCAGTAAGAAAGCTATAGTGCTTTGGCATGATGCTTTTGAACTATAGATTAAATGTTAAAGCACTCACAGCCACATAGTCCCATAAACAGTTGCTATGATGTTCAATATCCAGGTCAGAGAAGTTGAAAAGGACACGATGGCTGGGGTCTACACTGATGACCCAAGAACAGTCCACATTGTTTGGATAGCTGTTGGGATACAAAGGAGAATGGATCTCCCCTGATGGAGCAGCAACTGGGCCTCCACAGCCTGTAAGAGGGACAATTAATTAAAGGTTACAGATTTACAGGTTACAACTCCTCTTACTCTTTGCCTGTGGCAATTGTAGACAGCCAAATGCCAATTCTAATGAACAAAGTTTGTAAATAGTTATTGTACCCTGCCACCAGGAGGGCGTATATCTATTTTGTAATGGAATGCTTACTAATTTTGTTAGGAAGCACCTAATCCCTTTCTACCCCACACTCTTGCTCCTGTGTATTAGAGCATATAGCTATCTTCCATTATATTTTAATGTCTTGACAAAAGTTGGTGGAGCATATGAATAAAATGGACAACAATCATATCCCTATCCTTATCGGCGGAGTTGTGAATTGTTGTTGGAACTTTGAGTGCTTTTTTTTCTATCTATAATTAAAAGTGTGGTCTTTTAGTTTGAAGCATTATTTATTAATTTTCTGCTCAAGATTTTGTAATGTTTTCCCTCAAACCCTGCCCTCACACTTAAATATTCCCAGCTTGTGCTTAGATTTGCTCTGCTTCAGCTCTTACTGTATGCTTGCACTCAAATATATTGTTGCATGGATTTCCTGTGTTCCAGCCTTAACCCTTCTCCTCACACTCAGGGAACTTCTGTGCACATGTGAATAGTAAGCTCTCAGATTTCTGCCTCTTCTCAGATTATCTGTGCAACAGCCCTGTCAAAACCAAAAGAGGTGTAGTGTTGACCAATAAATCCTTGCCTCCGTGCAGGAGCTTCTGTACATGTTGTTATTCATTATTTATTCATTATTCATTGATTGGTTCATCCATTTCCGCCCTCCAGGGCTGTATTAAATGTACTTCCCTGCTTTCCTGTATGTCCTTTGGAATAAAAGGACAGTTAATATACATACACACCAGGGCCCATAGTTTTTACTATATTAGCTAAATATAATAGCCATATTGCACACTGGACCTCATGTCAGTGCCCACCCTGTATGGGATACTTGTACAGGATGATCTAAGAAGTAAGGAACTACCTCTACCTACTACAATACAACACCTGGTCTTCTGTTGGTTTGGTCATTTTGACAGAGTTGTTGCACAAAAACATCTGAAAGAAGAGCAGAAATCTGAGAGAATTTCACAAGCACAAAGATTTTCAGCCTCAGGAGAGCTGAAGTTGGAATACAGGAAATGTATGCAAGCAACAATTAGAGTGCAAGCATGCAATGTGAGCAGAAGCAGAGCAAATCTAAGTGCAAGCAAGGAATATTTAAATGCAAGGGCAATACGAGATTTGAAGGAAATCATTACAAAATCTGAATGTGAAATCAATAAATTATGATCTCAAATTCAAAGACCATACTCTTGAATAAAGATCCATGGACACTCAGAAGAAGTTGGTTGGTTGTTAATCTATGTGACACAATTGAAGTCAAAGTCAGTCAATGATGTTGAAAAGATGTAGAAAAATCCTTATCAAGCTCTAACAGCACATGTTTTCACACAAGTCTTCAGTTGAAAAGGCACATGCCATATGAAAAAGCTACTCTACTGGCAGATACCTTAAAATTTAAAAGGGAAGCAGCTGTAACTCTAGCTGATGCTGCAGCAGACAAACAACGCAAAGAATTTTAATCACTGATCACTCAATCTCCACAAAACAAAATGTTTTGTGGAGAACTTTGGAAACAAAGTGTGAAAGTAACTCATTTACTCTAAAGGTTGCTGCATTTTTGTCTCCCAAATTAGGCATTTCTACTTTGCATGATGCCATCTTTCCCTCCAAAGAACACCTGGCTCACGCTGACATTCCACCATGAAATGTCTGAAACTTGTTTTTGTCATTAACTTGTTGCTTATCTTTCCTCATGTATTACAAAAATTAAGAAGAAAGATACATTCACAACTCCCACCCAAATCAGTAATACAGCGTGTTCTTCCATAGTATAGTGGGACAGAGGTAAAGCATATGGGCATGTGCTCAATGATGTTCACCCACCTCCTAGGTTTTCAGTCCAGCTTGCATTGAAACCTCGACCGCTGACATAGGCATCTGACTTGAAGCGCACTGTAAGCTGGTTACCAGTACTGGAGACATGCATTGGGCTAGTTGTGGTGCTACAGAGCTTGGCCAGCTGAGGGGCTGACAGGTCTGGGCCTCCAAACACCTGAGGAGAAGTCAAAAGTACTGATCAAAAGACCAACAGTTTATTTTTGGTTCATTGTTTTAAAATTTGAATACATCTTATAATGACAGATAATGACAGGAGAAGAATTGCACTGTTAAGAGCTCTGTTCATTTCAGAGTCACACTGAAAACAGACAGTCTTTCTTTTGCCATTCTGTCTTGCTGATGAACTGATTCACTTCATAGACAGCTCCTCCACGATGTAATTTTTTTCTTATTGTTGTGATCAAAAAGGTTTGATTGTGCAGCAACTTTTCTCAAAAAATGTCTTTTTTTTGCTGTAAAATGTTTGATGACATGTCACATTGGTTGTTTTAATGAGACTGAGGCAGGGGAATGCAACAATTGGTTACCTAATTCTCATAAGACGACCACATTTCCCATAAACCCCATCACTACCTGTTTTGGTATTTGTAAATGAGGACTTATTTTTGTTGATAAAGCAAGTTTGGTTTGGAAAGGCTTCATTGTGCTGTATGTAGTGCATTATTTTAGATTAAACTATTAAACTAAACAGTAAATCCATAAAAAGCAGTTAAAGTTACCTCGACCAAAACCAGCTACCACAGTAAGCTGCAAGGAAACTGTGAGAGACTGTGCTTCTCTTCTCCTGACAGCTTCAACTAAATTTGTATTAATAATTGTATCCCTGATTAAATTGACCTTCACCAAACTATGTGATTTTCATCTTTCTAAAAATAAAGAACCAGAGTACACCTGTTCATGTTCTATCACCTAGAGCAATGTTGCAAAAAAAATTTGCATCAACACAATCGATTTGATTTTTTTTTTATTTGGGGAGTGTTTTCTGCTCAAAACAGAAAGCCTTTATCATATCTTACCTCCAGCACATCATAGTTACAGTCTTGGTGAAACTCCACATCAAACTCATGGATAGTAAGAGTGATGCTGCTACCAGCTGCCGTCGTAATATACCAGATGCACTCCTTGTTTTCTGGATACCTGTTTGGGTAGTCTGGACTGTTGAAGGAGCCACTGGGACCAGAATGCTCCCCACCACAACCTGCAGGGCCAGACTTCAAGTAAGATGGGACCAAAGAGTCTTACAATTTGAATAAAGCATGTGTTCATCACCTAAACCTGACAATATTTCTAATATAGTGATGATCCGAGCTCTAGAACTATGACAGTTAACATTGCAATACATTTTTAAAAAAATTTTTACAACACGCATGAAGTTAAGAGTACTGGATATCACTGTATTTAGTCCTGCTGATTTTTTTTAAACTTAAAAAACAAAAACACATTTCCCCCTTACCACTCTGGTACCACATCATCTGGAAGCCAGACAAGGACAAAGATGAGTCAGTGCGGAACACCATGGTAAGGGCTGAGCTTGTGGTGCTGTTGGCTGGTGGTGGTGTGTAGCCACAGAATGTGCCGATCAGAGGAGCTTGTTCATTAGGCCCATTATAGAGCTTGGAAAAAAACATTTAAAGAAAGTGATATGAGCGGATGTTATAATACATAGTTTTGTTTATCAAAACTGACGGTGACAAAATAATCTAAAGAATAGTTGTTTTTATTTATATCAAATTAGACTATAAAAGCAGTTAATTTCAATTAAAACACAACCATACATAATAGATATCTAGACATCTGAACGATGTGTCAAACAAATCGTGTTGGACTAACTGTTATCAAACACTCTGGAATAACTCTTTCTCATACAGGTTTGTAGGTTATGTGGATACAACATTTTCCAAAAATCAAAACCAGGCTACCACAGTGATAGTTGTAAGTATCTCCATTGATATATAAAGGCTCAGAGAATACATGCATTTAAATCAATTAATCCCTTATCCTTAAATCACATTTCACATTTGAACTGACACACTCAATCTGTTAAGAAACACTGATGTTAAAAAACAATTAACAGTAACTGACCAACTTTGTTGGTCTTTATACACGTGTCTCAGAAGAAAGAGCTCTCCACTCTGTGTATTAAAAGTTTCTATCCAATATTTGGTATGCCATAACTGTGTTTTGCAATTGAAATAACATTGAATAACTAATATTTAGACTGAGCCAGGCTGGGAATATGGGAGGAGTGTTCACATAATGGTATTTACAGCGAACTGTACTGAAATTCAACGCTCGCACAGACAGGTGGAAAGGCACAAGAAAGCAAAAAAGAAGTGGGGATCAAGAGGGGGTGTGAGACATCGCCTCTGGAGATACCGAAGCAGACTTCCACTGCATGTCATAACCCTGTCAAATGTGCGCTCCGCCTGCAACAAACTGGATGAGCTCACTGTGAGAGCTGAACATGATTGAGAATTCAAACAAAACAACTTAATCTGCTTTACTGAAACGTGGCTCAAAGATCATGAGACCCCAACTCTTGCTGGTTTCACCTCTTAGATGAACTCAGCTCCTCCAAAACCATCAGGGGTTTGTTGACAACAGATGGGCCACACAGTACTGTGTGCGAGAGCAAGTGTGCACACCTGACTTTGAGATCTTGACCGTCTCTTTCAGACCTTTTCATCTCCCATAGTTTAGTCGAAAACCGCCATTCTGACCTATATACTGGGACCGAATAACGATGCAGCAGTGGAGAGGACAGTGGACAGTTACAATGGCGCAGTCAGCTGCTCCGCAGACCAACCCATCTTCATTCATGGGGATTTTAATTAATTTGAAAATTTGAGGTGCATATCGGGAAAAAAAGAACACGGATTCAACTTAGATGGGCATCCGGAGGAGCAAGAGGACGGAGCGGGGGAGGTTGCAAGGGCTGGATCTTGAGGAAATTGCACGCCTACCTACCACAGTCTACACCAGCAAACCTGGTGACGCTAACCAAGTTAGTTACGACTAACTATAACCACAAAACTCCAGAGAAAACTGTTGGTGTGAAGCAAGTTCACAGCTATTTCCATACTGTTTATCTGTCCAGCCTCCTGAACCTATGAATCAATCAACCTGTCAATCACAACGTAGCCACGCCCTAATGCATACCCTGGTTTATCGTCAAAATATAAAATCAGGGAGGCCAAAATTTCACAAATGAACATCATACTGCATTGAAGAAGGCTTTAAACTGAGACCATAAACACATTTTGAAAATGTTTACTGAGGTCAGAAATCAAGTGAGAAGTTGGTGAATTATCCATTGACTTGTATAGAGATGGAAGTCCTTTTGAACACAAAACGGTTGCCCCCTGATGGCCTTTTGATAGAATGCAGTTACTTCCGCGTTGGCCTCATTTCAGAGGACCGGAATTCCCTGCCTAGTTTGAACACATTAATGGGCAGAGCCAGTAAAAAGGCCATCACTTCTGTTATTAGCAATGAATCTTTCTTAAATGAACTAAATGATTTCTACTGCAGATTTGACACTGTCACACTTTCTAGAACAGAATGCAACTGTCACACTTTCTAGAACAAAATGCGACTGTAAGAAGAACAGAATGAACAGAATGTGACTGTAATAACCTTAGAGCAGAATCATCCATTGTCATTAAAGAGGAGGATGTTGCTGCAAGTCTTCTCAGACTGAAACCAAATAAGACCACTGGCCCAAACAGTCTGAAAACCCATCTTCTTAAAAACTGTGCTGCTCAGTTAAAAGCTGTCTTTGCTAGATTGTTTCAGTATCTTCTCAACACAAGCACTGTACCTAAAATGTGGAAATGCTCAACAATAAGGCCTGTGCCAAAGAAGCTGGGGGCAAATATGCCTAATGATTTCCAGCCAATTGCTATAACCTCCATACTGTGTAAAACAATGGAGAATGTTCTGGCTGGTTATTTAACCACCTCTGTGCACAGCATGCTGGACCCTCTCCAGTTTGCTTATATGAGTGACAGAGGAACAGGACCCCACTTAACACTGTCACAAAACACCTGACGTATCCTAAAGGATATGTCTGGGTCTTATTTGTGGATTTTAGTTCTGCTTTTTATTCCATGAAGATATATATTCTTCTTAGAAGGTTAGGCAATATTAATCATTTATTATTAATAAAAGTTTAATTCTCTGGATCAGAGATTTTCTGTCCTGCCGCCCTCAGCGGTTGTGTGTCAATGGGAGCATGTCAGATATGCTCACTTAGAGCACAGGCTGCCCACAAGGTTATGTTCTTTCCCCTGTGCTTTTCTCGCTTTTTACAATGATTTTTAACTGGTTAAATATGCAAATGACGTGGCCTTTGTTGGGCTTCTACAAAAAACCGACTCTGTTATGGCACTACTCGACTCCGATTTTTTTTTTGAGTTTCCATTAGGGATGGCTCGATACAACTTTTTCATGTCCGATATCGACACTGCAACTTGGAATATCTGCTGATACCAATATCAATCCGATACCTTCTTTTCTCCTCTGTTAAGTTGTTAATAATACATATAGTTTGTATAGATGTACTTTGCTTAATATGGACATCTAAAAATACCATGTTCAAACTGTGCAACAACTATTCTGCTCCCCTAAACGAAGAAATAAAATAGCCCATGATGTTCCTCAAACCATAAGCTCTTTATTTAAACTTCAAATCAGTGCAAACTGCAAACTTGAATTTTTCTTCTTTCACATGTAACCTCTGGGGTTGAACTGTATGTAAAACAAGCAACACTAAATGCAACGAGGAGACATTATGCATATATGAGTTTCCAATCCGACCATCTTTCGTATATTATTTTATCATTATTAAGGCAAAAGAACTCTATTTATGTCCATCCACATTATAATGAATAGGCTATAGGTTTAATATTAGTTTGCAACCAGCGTGCTGCGTGGACTTAACCACAATTATGAAACACTAAGTTTATACAGTCTGTTTAACGAAATTTGTTAAAGCAAGTAATTTGGTGAGTCATTCAGTTAAACTAAGTCTGTTCTATAGCTGCTTCGCTGGAGAGGCTGAGAGCGTGAACGATCACTCAAAGTGATTGAACTTTCTACTTTTACTGGAGTAAAGAATTGAATCAGTACGTATCTGTAGTACTTTTGCCTCCTCTGCATACCACACAGGCAACATTTTCTCTTCCTTGTGTCGCGTATAAAGCGAAGTCACAGCAGTTTCACGCTTCCGTGCTATGACAACCCCGCCCACGTTGAGTAGGTACTATAGTAATGGAAAAGGTTGTTCCTGGTACTGTACCGAGTCGAGTATAGTGGAAAAGCGCCATTAGTGAAGCTGCATATTTAGCCGAGGTAAAAGCTTTCGAAAATCTGTTGTCACAGCAGCCAGCTTGTCATTAATGTGGATAAAACAAAAGAACTGATACTCTAAAAAAAAAAAAAAACAATGTGATCATTAAGCCAGTTTCACTCATTAGCCAGTCTGTTGAAACTGTGGATAAGTATTGTGGTAAAGTTCTGGACTCTCAGATGACCTCTGTTAATACAGAAAATATTCTTCACAACGACTATATCTTCTGAGAAGGCTTTGCAGCCTCTGTGTCAGCCAGAAGACATTAGAAGTTGTGTAAGAGTCTTGTAGAGAGTGTTCTAACCTTTCATTTTCCAGCCTGTTACAGTAATCTGAGCTGCCAATCTAAGCACAAGTACTGTATATCTCTTATTGGTGAGCCAAAGACAATTTTGCACCATCGTGGACAATAAATTTATATTCTATTCTATTCTTTTATTCCTGCAGTGGCTCAGAGTCTGATGGCCAATTTGGCACAACCTCCAGTTTCCCAAGACATAAAGGCCACAAGATATTAAAATGTCCAAGTAACTTGTACAAAGGATAGCTTGTCAATTTTTACTGACAGTCTGCTGTAATTGTGTGCGTTACTGTATCTGACAGTACTGTCTGTGCTCTAACAGCTACTGTGCTGTTGCAATTTCCTAGAGGGCCAGTAAGTGAACATGGGTGAGCCTTTTACAGTGGTAAGTGAAAATCTCCATAATACATTTGAGAAGGTACAAGCTAATTGGGACAGCTGATTTAAGTACGTTAACTTATCTCATCAACATTTTTGCACTAATAGAATTATCACTTTTGGTCATTACAACTTAAAGTTTGTGTCCTTAGATTGAGTTTTCGGTAACACTTTACTTGAATGGGTGTTCATAAGACTGACATGACACTGTCATAACCATGACATGACACCTGTCATAAACATTAATGAGAGCTTATGACAGTTGTCATTAAGTGTCATTCGGTAAATTATGACACTTTTGATGCAAAGTTGACATTGTTTGAGATGTCCTTGTTATGACACCTTGACATAAACCAAGACAACAAAACCTGTCATCACAACATGTCATTAAACTGTCATATATGGAGGCTTTTGACACTGGCTGTCACAAGACCATTATAATTGTGTCATACATGTTGTCCTTTTCATTAAGATGTTGTTAAGTGTAACTACATCGCCATATATATAACCGTCACATTTCCCTCCTACAGTGACTTAATAATGATTTTTGACTTTTCATTAAGATGTCATTACATAGTCAAATCAGTTTATAACTTTGTAATGACTGTTTTTATTGAATTCAAGTGGAAAGATTTTGACTCTTCATTAAGCTGTCATAAAGTGTCATTACATAGTCAAATCAATTTATAACACTGTCATTACTGTCTTTACAGAATTCAAGTAAAGTGGAAAGATTTTGACTCTTCATTAAACTGTCATTACATAGTCAAATTAGTTTATAACACTGTCATTACTGTTTTTACAGAATTCAAGTAAAGTGGAAAGATGTTGACTTTTCATTAAGATGTCATCAAGTGTCATTACATAGTCATTAATCAGTTTATAACTGCAATTACCGTACTGTTTTCTTTGAATTCCAGTGAAGTGAACAATTACATTCTTCAATAAGATATAATTATGTATAATTACATAGTAAAACCAAGTTATAACAGTGTATTGACTGTTTTTTGTAATTCAAGTAAAGTGGAATGATTTTAAACGCAGAAGATTTTCTAAATAAAACAAATGTGAATAATATGAGGAGCAAAATGTCTTATTTTAAGATGTGTAGTAAACATGAATTAATTCTAAAACATTGTGCTTCTAATTTGAATTTGAATTGAATGCGCGCGTAACGTAACGTTCACGTAATGTGACTATCTAGTAACTGTAAATCCCTCCGCGACAGAGAAAGGAGTCGAGCATGAGGCTGGAGCTGGAGTCTGGATCCTCGAGGTTTACAATTTGAGGTAAGCTAAAGCGAAATACCGGTGCAATAAGGTTTTATTTTGTAACTGTTATTTAGAAGAGGATATTATGACCGTGGCGTCAGTGTTTTTTTGTTTTGTTTGTTTTTTGCAGTGAATGCCGTTTTATGTGAAGTTAGCGTTTAACAACTAATGCTAACTTAGTTAGCTTAAATTGGCTGCTAACTCCAGGCTTAAACAAGTTAGTAACTATGAAAGTATTATGCTATGGGCCTTAATGCCAAATTATTTTAGCGGGTCCAAATACTCAGTGTGCAGTTTGTGGGGGAAAAAACAGAGGGAGGGATGGGTTGGGTTGGGGGTGTCGTTTTTTGCACTGAGGGCTTCGGAAAAAAAAACTCGTCGAAACTCGTTTTTGACACTGAATTAGTTAACGTTGATGTTTTTTGCTTACACAACTGTAGATGGATACCCGTTTGAATAAACGGAGCGGGATGGAGGAGGACGTGGCTAACGAAGTTGAAGAGGTCCCTGTTAAGAGAAAGCCTGTTTCCCCAAAGAAAAAAAGTAAGTCTAATTTAATTATGGTTTCTTGTAATCTACTTTTGCTAGAGTTGGGCTGTAAATTTACTTTTTCTTTATACTAATACAGTTTAGTAGTAAGTTGGCTGATTGAGGCACGTATTTCCATTTTTTTCCTTTCCTTTCCTTCTCAATGAACAGTATGCACAGAAGTACTGGGAATGTTTTGTGTTAATGAATAATTATTGATGAATGAGACAAAAAAGATGCAGATCAATATAATGCACCCCGATAGACTATACCAATGCAAGTCACTGACCTCAATAATCTACTTAAAGCAGAAGTTAGCGGAATGTTTTTGTTGATATAAGTCCTAAATAATCCTATTTTCTGACTGGTGAAGGCAGATGTTGCTAGCCACATAGTAATATAACCAGTCTAGAGGAAGGATGCAAAAGTATAGGATTCCTTCTGATCTGCTAGTAGTACAAAACCTATATGGTGCAAAATCAACAATGCCTGTGCATACCTGACAAGTTTTGATCTCTTTTTGTTGTTTTCCTGTTGTTTTCTTAAGTGACCACAACGGATGGAGTGATCCAACGCTATAAGGACGTCCTTCTGATTTTCAGAAAGCGTGGCTCAATGAAGAAGGCATTCGAGAAAATGAATGTGGATCGCAACACAATAGCTCGCACCGCTGTGATTGCCGAGCTTGCTATTGTGTTTCCGGACACAATGAAAAGTCTACTCACAGGAGGTGATGAAGATCACACAAAGATCTCGGGGCTTGCAGAGCGTTGCCGTGCAGCTATAAATGAGGAGATGGCCAATACCATAACCTCAGCCAAAAAAAGTGGAAAGCTGCTCCCAATTATGTATAAGTACACTTGAAATGTTCATTGAACACTTTTGTGTTGTTAAAGTTTTTTAAAGGAAGTTTGTTTTAACTTAAAAATACGTTGTTTTTATACTGATAAAGTGGGAGAAAAAATCAGGAAGTATTGGTGTTCGATTGGAATCACACTCCTGAGTTTCATTTCAATTACATGATGTCAAAAAAAAAAGTTAAGTAAATAAAATCGACTCCCTGCATTCTTTAAACACTATCTCTGGACTCCTGTGTTGCATTTTCTTAAGGTATGTATAACTGCTGACAGTGTAATTACCCTTAATGACGTTTTAATGAAACATTCAAATCATTCCACTTTACTCGAATTCAAAGAAAACAGTCAATACACTGTTATAACCTGATTTGACTATGTAATGACAGCTTAATGTAAAGTCAAAATCTTTCCACTTGAATTCAATAAAAACAGTCATTACAAAGTTATAAACTGATTTGACTATGTAATGACATCTTAATGAAAAGTCAAAAATCATTAAGTCACTGTAGGAGGGAAATGTGACGGTTATATATATGGCGATGTAGTTACACTTAACAACATCTTAATGAAAAGGACAACATGTATGACGCAATTATAATGGTCTTGTGACAGCCAGTGTCAAAAGCCTCCATATATGACAGTTTAATGACATGTTAAGATATCAAGCTTAATGGGGGGTTTATTGTCTGGCAGTTAGGTCTCCTATGACATATTTATGACAGGTTTTGTTGTCTTGGTTTATGTCAAGGTGTCATAACAAGGACATCTCAAACAATGTCAACTTTGCATCAAAAGTGTCATAATTTACCGAATGACACTTAATGACAACTGTCATAAGCTCTCATTAATGTTTATGACAGGTGTCATGTCATGGTTATGACAGTGTCATGTAAGTCTTATGAACACCCATTCAAGTAAAGTGTTACCGAGTTTTCTCTTTATCCGGAAAAGTTAAGGGCTGCCTGTAGGGGAGGTCGACCTTCTGTAGTCGCACAGAAAAGTCCCAACTTTTATGTGCACATATCGTCATGATCATGACACACACACTCATGGTCACTGACAAGAGATCAGTTAAGATTCTGAGTCTGAGATAATACAGAACAGCTACTGTCATTGTCCTGTGGCTATCCACAAGAAGTAGTCCAGAAGCCAGTCCACAATGAGGGTAATCCTCAAAAAGTCATTGCTAAAGAAGCTGGATGTTCACAGAGTGCTGTATCCAAACATATCCATAGAAAAAGTTGAGTGGAAGGAAAAAGTAGGAAAAGGTGCACAGGCAACAGGTAGAACCGCAGTCCTGAGAGGATTGTCAAGCTAAGGCCAACATTTGGGGGAACTTCACAAGGAGTGGAATGAGGCTGGACTCCACATACAGACGTATCCAGGACATGGGCTACAACTGTCGCATTCCTCGTGTCAAGCCTCTCCTGAACCAGAGACTACGTCAGAAGTGCCTTACTTGGGCTAAGGAGAAAAAGAACTGGTCTGTTGCCCAGTGGTACAAAGTCCTCTTTTCAGATGAAAGTAAATTTTACATTTAATTTGGAAATCAAGGTCCCAGAGTCTGGAGGGAGAGAGGAGAGGCACAGAATCCAAGTTGCTTAAAGTCCAGTGTGAAGTTTCCACAGTCAGTGATGATTTGGGGAGCCATTCATCTGCTGTTGTTGGTCCACTGTGTTTCATCAAGTCAAGAATGTATGCAGCCGTCTACCAGGAAGTTTTAAAGCACTTCATGGTTCCTTCTGCTGACAAACTTTATGAGGATGCTGATTTCATTTTCTAGCAGGATTTGGCACCTGTCCTCACTGCCAAAAGTACCAATACTGGTTTAATGAACATGGAATTACTACGCTTGATTGGCCAGCAAACTTGCCTGACGTGAACCCCGTAGAGAATCTATGGGGTATTGTCAAGAGGAAGATGGGAAACACAAGACCTAACAATGCAGATGAGCTGAAGGCCACTATCGAAGCAACTTGGTCTTCCATAACACTTCAGTAGTGCCACAGGCTGATAGCCTCCATGCAACGCAACACTGATGCAGTAATTTATGCGAAAGGAGCCCCAACCAAGTACTGAGTGCATATACATGAACATACTTTTCAGAAGGGGGACATTTCTGTATTAAAAATCCTTGTTTTTTATTGGTCTAACCCATTGGTCTAATTTTCTGAGATACTGCATTTTGGCCATAAGCCATAATCATCAAGATTTAAACAAATAAAGGCTTGAAGTATTTCACTTTGTGTATAATGAATCCATATAGTATATGGGTTTCACTATTTAAATTGAATTACGGAAATAAATTAACTTTTCCACGATATTCTAATTTATTGAGATGCACCTGTATATATTTTGGTTTGCTTTTGGTAGATTTGCCTGGTTTATGTGAATACAGTAGGAAGGTAGCAGCATTAAGTAGAGTCTGCAAGTAACTTACAGCTGTAAGTAACTTACAGCCACTGACACACTGCTACAATCATTAAAACTGTACAGTGAAGAATAGCATAGCAAGGTGAATGGTGTCTGTGTACCTTGATGGAGTCATACTGACAACTGCTGGAAGTGGCCTCCAGCTGGAAGGCAGTAAAGGTGTAGTTGATGGTATTTCCACTGTTGGCCTGGATAGTCCAGCTGCACTCTGAGTTGATGGGGTAGCTGTTAGGAAAGTTTAGTGACTCCACCACTCCTCTGTGCTGGCCTGAAATGAGCACCCCTTGACATTCTGAAAACAAACAACACGTTTATATCTCAGATTAATTCTGGGAGTTCAGTCAATATCTGGTAGTCATGATTGTAATTCAGGGGACTATAGCTTAATACTAATATCCTGTATTTTTAAATACAACACATCATCTTAGACATGTATCTATTAAGATTTATGTTTAAATCAATTTATAAAACAGCTTATTTTTGAAAATGCAGGTGTATGTTATTATGACGAAGTAAAGAAGTGCAGAAATTAATAGTAACAAGTTAATTTGATTATATTGTATTTCATTCAAAATATGCATGATGTAACATTGCCATTATCATTGTCTGTAGTCAAACAATGTCACTGCATGTTAATCAAAAAGATTTTTTCAGCTTCATTTTTTTTTCTTTTGTACTAATACATTTACTTTGATGATTACTTATACTGGAGAACATGGTATTTTCAAGTAACTCCGCTCACATTGTTTAAAATGTAATAAAAATGGTATTTTTCAAAATATTCTTAATCCAACTGCCTTCAGCAACATAAATGTTTGTGTTCTAAGACTAGCACAATAGCGTATAACAACATTGCATTTCGGACATCAGATTTCAGACTGGACAAAGTGCATGTGTAAGTATGTTTTCGTACTGGAAGTGTATGTTGCAAAGAAGCCTCCAGTGCTAACGCTGCTGTCAGTGCGTAGCTTGATGTAAAGCTGATTTCCAGAAGAGCTGATGTTGCTGGGTGGCTGGCTGCCACATAACTTAGCCAGCTCTGTGGCACTGCTGCTGTTACCATCATACACCTGAACAATAGACAGACACACCCACACAAATGCAGACACACAAACAAAAAAAGGCCAAATAATGGAAACAAAATACATTAAAGCTGCAGTCTGTAACTATTTTTGTGTTATATTTACTCAAATTGTCATGATGATCTGATAGTAGAATAAGATACAGATAAGCTTTGACATAATTCACTGTCTCTGGATTAGTCTCAGAGGTCGTAAAATGATTTGCAAGAATCCACCGCTCACCAATCAAAACAACCAATCAGAGCCAGGAGGAGGATCAAAAACGCTGCACACATGCTGCTGGCAGCCTCCCTCCCCCTGCCCCGCACAGTGCATGCTCTCACTCGGCAACCCTCCCCCATGCAGCGTCTGCTTTGCTCTCACTGGTCACACAGGTTTCCTCTCTTACTGCAGCATGCATGGCAGGTTCCTCTGTGGGGAGGGGCTTTGAAGGCCGGACTGCAGCGCAGCAGAGTGGAAGAAGGAGGGACCTGGAGGCTGTACTCGTTCAAATTTTTTGGCTAACGCCAGGTTCACACCGGGCGCAGTAGCCGCGCTTGTAAATTCTGCCACAGCCCTTCAGTTCACACCAGAAGCGTATTTCTCCGCGCCGGTCAGCAAGCGGCTCTGCTCCTCAGCTCATCTGTTGTCACACTTGGAGCAGTTTTTTCTCACTGTCTCTGTTTGCGTGTGTATGACACCCACTCTGTGTCCCTCTCCCTCTTTTGTGTGCGTGTGTGTATGCACACGCGTGCCTGTGTGTGTTCATCTCGTGCTCTGATTAGACAGACACACACACACACACACACCGCATTCATCAAACAGAGTGTTTAATTATTGAAAAATAGTTTTATATTTTGAAATGCTTTATTTTGTCAATCGACTGGATTCTTGTTGTTGCTTTGTTTGACTTCCTGTCCGGCTTGATTACTTTCGGCCGTGGCACACAGAGAAAATAGTCCAGACGGCAAAACGATCGCTGCACGGCGCGAGCCGGCAGCGGGGCAGAACGCTGCGGCGCTTCCTATGTGAACGACACTATTGGTTAACATGGGTGCCGAAAGGAAAATAGCTCCACTCCTCGGTGCTTCGCAGCTAATCGTGGCGCTTCTGCGACTGGTGTGAACCCGACCTAAGTCCACTTTTTTCTCATAACTAGAAACTGCAGCTTTAAATGATATCAATCACTGGTCTATTGCATTAGTAAATTGTAAAGAGAAAAACGTCACTATTGTTCGTTTGGAGTTCATGAATCACTATAACTCGATAGACATTTTCTTCTAAACACATTAAATAGGTCATGAATGTATTTCTAAAAAAATTATAAAAAGCATTTCAACCATTTAGATTTGAATTGTGAAGCTTGGCTTCACAAACTGTGTTTCAAGATTTCTGTGTTCAGGATTTAGTGGGCGAGTCTGAAAATCAGTGATTGGCATAAACCCGCCCCTGCTGCTGTAGAGGTATAAAGACATTCAGCACACACTACTACTACTACTACAGTCTACAGTTAGCCAGTTAGCTGAATTAGCCACCGAGCTAGCCGCCGAGCTAGCAGCTGAGCTAGCGGCAGAAAGCTCTCAGACATAGCGTCCATGTTTCTGGTAGAGGTGGTGACTTTGATTGACAGGTGACACTTGGTAGGGGGCGGGGTTTCAGCGAACTCAGCGGGCACTCCCACAGCGTTTGGGAGTAGAAAAAGAGGCTGATTTTTATACAACTTTGAAGCCCAATTTCATATTTTTGGTGATTTTTTTTATCATTCAACTTTGGTAGGGTGGTTAATAATACTTTTCTGTGGTATGTCAAACTCGTAACACATATTTATTCTTACTTTACACAGACTTTAAATGCTGACTTACATGCATGGATGTGTAAAGCGTAAAATGCCAACTTTACTGTTATTCCCAACATGTAGTTATTCTTATCCATCACACTTTTTATACACATGTACTTGTGTATAAAAACTCTACAGAGATGTGTTTCTACCACTGTGTTTGAAACTAACTATATTATGGACAGTATATTATACATTACCTACTTTTCCATGTGTATCTGTGGAGTTTCAAAAGGTATCCCAGCACTCTTGCAATACCAATGTTTTTTTAAACTTCAATATTCAACTTGTGATCAGTCCATAAATTATCAACCACTCTATAATGCACTCAAATTCTATGGAGGTACAGTACTCACAGACAGGTAATCATAAGAGCAGGCAGAGCTGGACTCCAAGTGGAAATCAGAGAAAGAGAGGAGAAGCTGGCTGCCTTGGTTGGTCCTGATGTTCCAGTAGCACTCAGCATTAGGGTGGTAGGGCAGTGGGTAGTTAGGCGAGGAAAATGCTCCAGATGCAGTTGTCATAAGCCCTCCACAGCCTTAGGAAAAGAAATTAAATCATATGGACAGGCACATGTGTTTGTGTGTGAGTATGACCAAAGGACGTGCAGAAGTCCACTCACCAGTCTGTGTACCATCCCAGAAGGCAGTGAATCCTTGACGTGTCACAATTGCATCAGAATGGAATCTGACCCAAAGACGGTTACTGTGGGATACAAGGACCGGAGGCCTCTGATTGGCACAGAACTTACCAATCAAGGGAGATGTCTCATAGCCACCATCCCTGCAGAAGATGGAGGGAATTCAAAATGTCAGTGATCATGTATGACCACAGACATATATGACATATTTTTTTGGCTTGTCATATTCAAGTTAAAAATTCACTGGTTTAAAATTCCTAAAATTACATCCAATCAAGAGCAATAGATTCGATCAATCAACTGTCTGAAGACTGAGATCTGGTGATTAAATGAGTCAAGCCAGGGGTCCGTTCCATAAAGCAAGCTCGGAAAAGCAGCACTTATTGTCAAATACCCGACTTGAATGAGCCTAACAAATGAGATCAGGCTAAAGCAGTTCCATAAATGCAGATCTACGTTCACGCAATCAAACTAATTCAAGACAGGCTGGAGTATTCAGACTAATTACGTGTGCACGCCATTCATGAGCAAATCTACCACAAAAGAGCAACACAACAGCAGCAGTCTCCAGCAGACACTTCTGCTGAAGACATATGAAGAATTTAAACATATGATCACAAAAAACAATAAAAAAAACCCAAGAGAAAGGCTGGCAGGACATTGCTGATCGAGTGAATGGGTCTGATATGTCTGTGAAGGTGTGCTCTTGTTGCAGCTCTGTCATGTTCAAGCTCCTCCTTCATTTGAACTGAGTTTCTTTTTAAATGATGATGATTAATGAAGCCATGTAATATATTAAATCATCTCTTTTCTTTCAGGCTAAGCAGCAACTCAGGCTGGTCCGAACCAGGTTAGTTTGCCAGCGTAAGTTGCCGTGGCAACTGAGCTTGAACTATTTTGAGCTTGCTTTATGGAACCGAATCTGCTGGAAAATGACCCAGACTAACAAAATACGCCTGGCTTATTTGGTAATCCTGCTTTATGGAACAGGGCCCTGGTGACTAGACAGGGCAGGGCTGACAAAACTGATACAGGCTGGGGAAAAACACTGAGGGCAGGGCTGGGCTAACAAACATGATGCAGGGCAGGCTAAAGAGGAATGCAGGAACACAGAAGGGAAACAGCTGAAAATCTGAAACCCAGGTAAACATAAGGGATGGCCATTGATAAGATTTTATTGATACCAATGCCTTTAACAATTCTGCTTATCGGTCCGATTCTTCATTGATTCCCTTATCAATTCCTGATCAATTTTTTGTGTGGAAAAATTGTCTTACACAAGTTTTCAGTGACATGACAACTCTCATCTCCATTGTTTATCAATGACCTCACATGCTGATGAATATATGAAACATAACATGGCAGGTAAGATAAATGGTCCACAGCCGAAAGTTAACTGCTTTAAAAAGTATTTAATTAATTTGAAAGCATCTTTTAGTCTCCTGCCTGTATGAGAATAACAAAATGAGTGGAGGCAGATTGCTTCGCTGTCATTAATGTTAATATTATATATCAGCAGTGAGAGCAACCTCTCTGCTGTACCGTTAGCTCTAGGAAAGTCATCAGCTGTACAACACGCTGGGGTGTGACTAATGCTGCAGTGTGTGTTGGTCAGCTGGTCTCATTTGTTACTGCTCAGCCGCTAGCTTTAGCATCTGAGTGACAGACGAAAACTAGAAAGAGAGATCATATTACTCCCATTTTAACTTTGCTTGCATTAGCTTCCTGTAAAATCTAGAATATAATTTAAAATCTTTCTCCTCACCTTCAAAGCTCTTAATGATCAGGCTCCATCATATCTTAAAGAGCTTATAGTACCTTATGTACCTACACTGTGCTCCCAGCATGCAGGTCTACTTGTGGTTCCTAGTATCTCTAAAAGTATAATGGGAGGCAGAGCCTTGTGACGGTTTGAGTTTGTTTATTCTCTTTCTTTAGTTTTACTGAATAAAGACTGAGGTGCTAGCCAGGTCTCTCTCCTGGCATGTAAGATTTTTAGATCACAAACCTCACACAAGGGCAAACCTTTTTTTTTTCTCGATACACCCTTAAAATAAACCACATTGATATATAGACACATAAACTTATATTGAAAACAGGAAACGTGTAAGAAGGAAAAATGTATTTTCTTTCTATATAATATAAAATAAACAAACACAAAATAGGCAGTTCACTTCTCAATTTAGTTCTTCCAAAAAAAATAAAGCAAGTCACTTTTCAGTTCAGTTCAAAAATGTCTCTCTCCCTCTCTCTCTCCTTCCGACTCCCTCAAATAGAGTCGGATTTCCCGCGAGGAGCGTCCAGTTTCCGGTGTAGCCGGGAGTTTTATCCGGGTTGTCACAGCCTTAAATTATCAGGCTCCTCAGTAACAATTTGAAAGCAGCATGGGAGGGTTATTGACCTTAGAAGAACCCAAACCTTCTCAACCCTACCCACATACATTAAAGGGAGTCAAATAGAATTCACTGCCCAATATAAGTATTTGGGAACAGTGATTGACAATAAGTTCAAATTTGATGTTAACTCTCAGGCTGTCTGTAGGAAGGGACAGCAACGCTTATACTTCTTGAGAAAGCTGAATTCTTTTAATGTGGACAATAAACATATGTCTCTTTTTTATAAGTCTTTTACTGAATCTGTGCTGACTTTTTCTTTTATTGCCTGGTTTGGTAGCATTTGTGTCAGGGATAAAAAACAAATAGGCCACATTGTGAAGGTCGCAGGTAAGCTTATTGGAACCCTGTAGACTTCTTTGACAGCCATCTTTGAGAAGCAGGTCCTCAATAAAGCTAGGTCTATACTAGACTGTGTAAGCCCCCTCCACTGCGACTTTGAGACTCTCCCCTCTGGCCAGAGATTTAGAGTTCCACTTTACAAATGTAACAGGACCAGAAACTCCTTTGTCCAAGCGATAACCCTGCTAAATTTGCATAATACTGAATCACAGTCTGAAATTCTCTTTTTAGTGGTTTTAATTCAGCCAGACTTGATTGTTGTCTGTGATTTGTCTGTCTTGTTTTTTTGTTTTTTTTTACATGTGATTATGTTATGTTTTTGATAACATGTCTGCAAGTCAAGTTTCCCTTAGGGGACAATAAAAGCAACTGAACTGTTAGGAGAAGTTTATTCTTTGCGTAAATCGCAACTTGCTTTGTGTTGCCTCATTTGAATGAACATCCCACGTCTTTTCCTCTCCTCCAACCTGTGCACCATGCCATGAGTGATGAGACCATAAAATTAATCTACTTTTATAATAACATTCAATACACAGAATGGCAGCTTTGCATCATATTAGATCTGCTCAATTTGAAGAAACATAGTGGATTTGTACAGTAAAACTGGTGAAGTTTATTATATGAATGCGTTAATTTCAAAATGTTTTACACTCCTGCCTTTATGGTTTCATTTAGACCAGATTTTGCATGGTTAATCACTAGCTCATATACTGGATGCCTGTTAAATCATGCACCGTTAAAAGTTTCATGGGTAAGGTACAGTGTTTTTCTATATAGTGCACTGAAACATCAAAAATGTAAGTGTTAAATATTGACAATGACGTTCCACAGAATGTACCAATACCAGTTAAATAACCACAGACTAGTATGAAAAGGCGTGTTTTGCACATTTCATGAAAAATATTAAGCTGTGTGGTAATTTAATTGCTTTGTAAGTCTTAAAATTGCTTCATATGTTTTATGTCCCGAAGTTATTATGTTGATATTATACAGGACTGTAATTATTATTATTATTGTTATATTATAAAATAAATTGTTATTATTATAATAAATTATTATTACTTATAGAAATTCCCTTTATGGCATTTATAAACAATAGTACTTTTCAGTGACTGGAAGTCCTGAGGGGTCCCTGATGGAAGCAGACATGCAGTAGGTGAAACTGTATGGCCTTTCTCACTTCATAGGCCATCATTTCAGACTGAATATTTTAAGTCTGTACTAACCTGATTTCCACAAAGTCAAAGTTGCAAGAAGGAGAGGAGCCCTCCAGTTCAAAGTTGGTGAAGTTGAGCATAATCTGCATGTTGACTTGCACGATGATCTTGTAGACACAGTCTCTGTTGTTGGGGTAGTAGTCAGGGTAGTTGGGTGAACTGAAGGATCCAGTGGGTGAGGTGAAGGTTTCACCACAGTCTGAGACATCGATTCATAGAAAGATAAAAAATAGGTACAAAATCATTACAATTCAATGATGAATACAATCTATATGTAAATACATGTATAACATTTTTATGTTGTAGAGATGATGAGAGGGTAGTGAAATTTGACCAGATCTTTGGAATCTGTACTGCAGTTTGACACTGAAGTGGTGGACAGATTATAGAATAAACTCAAGTGTGACATGACATTCACTCAAGTGTTAGCCTATATTTTGTTTTCTGATTCACCATCTAGTTAAAAATCTGTTAATTGTCGGTCAACTTTCTAAACAACCTTCTTCATTTATTATCAAGATGTTTCTATTATCTATTCATGATATATTATTTCCCCAATTAACTGATATCTGTCTGTGTCACCACGAAACACATTTTAAACACATTTATATTCTATACAATTAGTTGTCTTTTTCATGTATAATGCATTCACAGTTAGAATATAAATAAAAACCATAAATAAATCAAATAAATTCTTTCAGTAGTAATGGTTCATATGTCTCTGCGCAGTACACAGAAGACTACCCAGCAGGAAGACAGGTTTTTGTCAAACAGGTATAATAATATATAAATAATGGCGCTTTTCCACTACACAGTTCCAGCACGACTCGACTTGCCTCGGCTCGCCTCGACTCGTTTTTTTTTGCGTTCCCACTAGGGATAGTACCTGGTACTTTTTTAGTACCTGCTCTGCTGAGGTTCCAAGCGAGCCGAGCCGATACTAAATGTGACGTCAACAGACTGCCGGCCGCTGATTGGTCAGAAGAGTTGTCGCTGGAAGAGTCATGAGCCGTCCCACACAAGAATCAAACCCGGCATTTTTAAATACCGGCAACGGCGAAACAGCCATATGGCTCAATTTTGTTGCTTTGTGTTTTTGACAAAAAGCCACATACAGCAGCAAGTACACCACTGCCTCCATGTCCTCCATTGTTTATGTGTTTGTGTCGCGTATAAAGCGAAGTCACTGCAGTTTCGCGGAGCCATGCTATGACGACCCCGCCCATGTTGAGTAGGTACTTCTTTGTAATGGAAAAGGTCGTTCTTGGAACCGAGCTGAGTCGAGGCGAGTCGAGTCGTGCTGGAACTGTGTAGTGGAATAGCGCCATAACAGGCTGCAGAGAGAAAAAACTGCTGATCTGGCAGTAATGCATGTGTGCAGACAGCTGATCCAGCTGTGATGAGCTGCCACCGCCATCAGAAACAGACATTGCTTCAGGTGATGCCTCGGAGGAAACAAAGTCTATAAAATCATGTTTCCTCGTTTCCTTGGGTACATCTCATGTCTCTTAAATTGCATCCACTTTTCCCTCACTTATTGTTTTTTACTGCTGTATAAAAGCTTTGCTGAGGCAAAGAAAAGTTTACCTAGGGAAACAACAACATTCATCTTATCTAATGTACCTGTGGTAGCATTGATGGAGATATAGCTGGCAGAGAATCCCTCGCTGGCTAAACTTGAGTCGGACACAAAAAGCAGGGTCATCAGGCTGTCAGTACTGGTGATGGATGGAGGCAACGAACGCCCGCAGTACCTGTACAAAGCATCCAAATTGTTTTACAGCAAATAAAAAGCTATTATGTACATTATGCTGATTTTCAAAAGCCTTTATGAACTGTCAATTGGATGGAAGCACTACATCTTGTCATAGTATCATATACCTGCCAATGAGGGCTCCAGTCTCCACAGTGCCATTGTCGTATATCTCTAGGTAATCAAAGTTGCAGCTGACGTGGTTCTCCAGGTTGAAGGAGTCAAACGACAGCCGAATTAGGTTTCCTGGGGCAACGCTGATGTACCAAGTGCAGTTGGCACCGTGAGGGTAGTTTGTGGGGTGGCCAGGGCTTGTAATAGCACCTGAAGGACTAGTAAGGGTGTCACCACAGCCTAGTGCAGATGCAAAAGGATAACTGGTCAACTTAGAGACTGATAGATTTTGAAATGTTGAAAAAGCAGCTCATTTTAAAAAGAACACTGGATAAAAGGCTTGTGTCATGTTATGCACATCATGTACTGTTCTAAAACCAAACATGAACAGGTGATTCTTGTTAATTTCAAGTTTTTTTTAAATGCTGTAGGAGGTTTGTGCTTGTTATCTGCACCAATATGCATGCAGTTCTTCCAACAGTACAGTAAGAAGAACAATCTTTGGTGACATACAAGTGAAGTATGCTAAATATTGATAGTGCTCTCACCCTCCAAGGCAGAGCCATAGGCAGCTTCAAAGCCATGGTTGCTGATAGAGGAGTCTGTCCTGAAGCGGATGTACAATGACCTCTGGGTAGACTGGACCCTGGGGGGAATGTCAACACCACAAAATGTCCCCAGCAGAGGAGAGCTAGACGTTGAGCCATCCCTGACCTGAAAGACAGAGGACACAACCCCATTACAACTGATTTCACTATCCCCTTCTCTAGGCATCCTACAAAACCACACATTTATTTATGTGTATTTTTTATTATTGCTTCATTTTCTCGCATTTATCATGTGTCACCACTGGTACATACACTTATAACGTACAATATGATGGACCGAAAGCAAAACAGGTCATGGGTAATACTACTATTAATAAGTAATATTACTACCACTACTACTTCTACTAGTACTACTCATAATACTTCCTGTAATTTATACTGCATCTCAAAGTAGTACACAGTTAAAAACACGAAACATAAAGAAAATACAAGTTAAATAGTAATACCACAGTAGAAGTAGATGTATATATAAATAAATGTAAGTAAAATATTACACAACTACCGGTAGATTCAACAATGTGATTGTATGAATTAGATTAACAATGACGCACCTCAACAAAGTCGAAACGACAGGAGCCTCCTTCAACATCAAAGGACAAGAAGTTGAGTGTGACCACAAAGCCCTCGGGCTGGTTAATTACCCACTCACAGACCTTGTTGTGGGGATAGGCATTGGGGTGATACGGAGAGTGAAACTGCCCAGTCCCAGACAAAGTACCTCCACAGGCTGGGGAGAGGGAGAATTAATGGCTATTGGAATGAATATAGATGACAATGTATGAATTCAAATCTTTGCCTGAATCTGTGACAATGTCTTTGTCTGCACTGCCATTTACTGTGTAAGAGAGTACAGTATAATTACTGCATAAGAGAGGATAATTTGCTACATGAGAGATTGAGTTGTACTGCATGAGAGAGGACAAGTTACTGTGTGAGAGAGACCGAGTTACTACGAGGGACTAAGTTGTACTGTGCAGGAGAAGCCATTTACTGTGTGAGAGAGGAGTTCTTCATAAGGACAGGCCATCAAAATAAGAGTTCCCTACTTCCCTTTGTGCACCTCACATATCACTGGGGAAAAAAGGAAATACAGTATTGAATTGAGTGCCACTTGGACATGCAGCATGATTAATATTAATAAACTTAAACTACTTAAGGATACTTCGCTCCTCCAGCCATCAGGCTGTCTAATTCTTCAATCATTTACAGAAGAGCTAACGGACCAATTGAATTTCCTCTAGGGGATAAATAAAGTAATTTTGAATTTTAATTTAAATAACCGATCAATCATCTGCTCTGCTCGAAAAAACAGGGTGGAGCTTCTGGGCTCTGAGAGCGCAAACTGAGAGAGCGCAAACTGAGAGAGTGCAAACTGAGCACACATGGGGCAAAAATGATGTGTCAACTGATAAGATCAAGGCAACTGCTTCCATGATGGAATCTGATCTGATGATGGAGGATGGGATCCTGTCAGAAGAAGGTCAAATCATTCTTGGGCATGGTCATGTACTATTAGCAGTTCATTCACAATTGTTACCGCATAGCCAAGCCACTGTTTACACTGACTGCTGGACCATAGGGAAAGTTAGGAAATCTACAAGGTTAGATTCAGGAAGTTACACCCAAGTGCAGCTCATTCAAACTTCTGGAGTCTATCACACTTGCAGATCCTGACTTCAGCTGACCATCCATTCTGTCTACAGAAGCTTCTACAGATGGCTTAGGTGTTGTATTATCTCAGGTCCAACATGCTGAAAGTAAAGTACGCCCCATCACAGCAAGGCACTAAATCCTGCTCAGAGTAACTATCCTGAGTTTTTAGCATTTAAGTTGTCTGTTTGCAACACATTTAGTTATTGGCTAAAAGGACACACCTTCATTGTTACAGGGGATAAAGCAAAAAAAAATCCTGAGCCTGAACTTTTTGTGTGTGTGTCATCCTGTGGCATGGACACATTCGCAGGGTAAAAAAAAACCAACCAAAACATTATATGGAAATGAATTGCAGATTATGGTGGGCCTTTTGAAACTGCAATAACAATTTCACCCGGTCTTGTTGGACTGTTTATAAAGCATGAAGTATAAAATGATCACACAATTCTGTGTTAAAGCCCATTTATGCTCAACGTTAAATACGGATACGGACGGGGTAGCACCACCGGAAACCGTGGGGGCAGTGTTGCTGTCACTACTCGATACGTAGCTCTAGTGAGACACTAGGAAGAAATAACAATGGCGGAACTTTTCGAGGAAAGGTTTTGCGAGTTGGTTAGAAACTTTAAACATATCGTTTTTGTCTTTTATGCAAGAGGTACATTATCAATATCTCCTCCACAGTCGCCAAGTTTGTTCTTGTCATAAACTTTTGACTCTGTGCTGCCCCCTGATATTATTAGAAATGGTCTAGCAGAATGCTAAGGAGTGGAGAAGTGAGTGTCATTTTATTGATCAATAACAAACTATCATGTAGGCTACATCAATCAACAGATTGTAAAACAATCAGTTTCAACTCTTAACAGGTTTCCGTTACTAATTCAACAAGTCTACTTATCTTTAAGCGTTCGTATAGTAAGTGTTTATGTAGCAGAGGGAATAACAACATGAATCCGACAGTCATTTTGCGCTGTTTCGACTGAGTTTCTGAATTCCCAACATTCCCTGAACACGCCACAATTACGTACTAGATATGGGTGGGGCTGGACATGTGACGTAAGTGACATGGGCGTGGCTGGACATTTGTCAGTAGTTGGCTCTGTCCGGCTCTCAGTCGGAAAGAGAGACAAACACACACACACCGCTGTGATGGCTGCTCTGTCCCGCTCTCAGTCAGAGTGAAAATGTAGCGTTCTCTCAGGACTCCGGGAGCTGTGTTGTTGTTGGCAGGTTTCCAAAACTTGCAACAATGCATGCGCAGCATGTGCACATGCGTATTTACAAGTCTCACACACAGTCAGTTATTGATGCCGGTACATCAGCTGTGGTTGGTGCTCCCGGTAACCGCGTTGTGTGTGTGAGAGCGTGATCAGCTTCATTGTGAGCAGGGTCTCATTCATGTCGTGGTAGCACTTTTTTCCCGCTAGTTGCGTATACTAGCTTTCTGGAGCATAACGTGCAAGCACCTGCTTCTCCTAAGTTTTTACACCAGCTACCAAAAGGATTACCATCTTTTCCAAACTTTTCTATCCACGCTGCCCAGCGCCATTTATTTTTTCCTTTATCAAATAGGAGGGCATCTTCCCCAGGATTCATGAACTTGCTCTCCATCCTACTCTCCTTCCACGTGACATAGTCATTACCCGATATGAGTCCCTGCTGATGGCATCTATGCAGCATAGGACTAAGTTGAAACCAGGTGGGGAGTTCCGGTCCTCTGAAATGAGCCTAATGCGGAAGTAACTTAGAACTGCATTCTATCAAAAGGCCCACCAGGGGTCGACCATTCTGGTGTCAAAAGGACTTCCGTCTCTATACAAGTCAATGGAGAATTCACCAACATGTTTTCTAACCTCAGTAAACGTTTTCAAAATGTGTTTGTGGTCTCAATCGCTAGTTTAAAGCCTTCTTCAATGCAGTATGATGTTCATTTGGGACATTTTGACCTCCCTGATTTTATATTTGACGATAAAGCAGGGTATGCATTAGGGCGTGGCTACGTCGTGATTGACAGGTTGATTGCCCAATGTCCTCGTGTACATTTAATTAGCACGCAGTTGTTTGAAGTGGAGCTGCAGGGTTGAGTGGAAGTGTGTGGGGAAGCTAACTGCTAACACACTGTAGCTGCTTATTGGCGGAGCAACTCTGTCCCGCATTCAGTGTCCAGACCTTTTATGCAGAACAGCGAGGAGGAATAAAGTAGTAGTATTCCTATATAGTAAAGACTCTCAGAGGAGAGCAGCATGATGACAGCAAATAGCAGCAGAGGCTAATGTTAACTGCTCCTCTCCTCCGTCTCGGGGGTGGAGCTGGGTCCTCTGTACAGCAAACACAGACAAACAGCGGTGGAGAGCTGTGACAACTTCACTCTAATATCTTCGCCATCGACTAACGTCATTTAGATGCAGTAATGGTCTGCTGGCTTCCAACATCATTTTAACAATTTATTGATAGTTGGAAATTTACTCGCAGGCATATCACAGAAGCATATCACAGAATAAACCATACATAAACCATAGATAAACATATCACGTGAGTAAATATTTGGAATCTCACCAACAGCATAGACCGCCCTGAAACCGGCCCGGCTGACTGAGCTGTCAGACCTGAAGCGAATCCATACGGCATTGGAGGATGAGACTATGGGAGCAGGTAGGGAGTTCCCACAGTATCTCCCTATCAAAGGATCAGTCTCAATCCTTCCATCACGGACCTGGAATAAAAGGAGGCAGAGTAAGGAGAAGTGGGTAAGAGGAGGATATAAAGAAGAAACAGACAGAGAGATTGGTGAAGAATGAGGAGGAATAATGTTTAGATCATGATATATTTAGAGATGGTGGAAGATTAGTGAGGTGAAGATGAATAGATGGATGGATGAGCCACATGCTCCATCTCAAAACTTAAATCTGCTACATAAAACACTGGTACTATAGACCCCCTTATTCCAACAGTATCCTTTGGAGTTAGAACCAAACTGTTCTGTTGTGTGCTGGTGTATTACCCTTTAACCTGGGTTTTAGTGGCATAAACCTAACAAAAGGAACAGAGACTGGATAGAAAAAAATCGTATTTCCAGAAATAAATCAGACAATCTTTTTGAGTTATAAACAAGTTCTATTAATCCTACCTCCACATAGTCGAAAGTGCAGCTGCTGTGACTTTCCAGGTTCATGTTAGTGAAGTTGAGGGCCACCTTCTCACCCACTGGCAACGTGATCAAATAGATACACTGGCGGTTGTGAGCATAGTCATTGGGCCAGTTGGGGGAGATGATGATGCCCTCACTGTCAGTGAAAGTGCCACCACAACCGGGATCACCTAAGACACAATACAGACCAGGATAAGTGCTTCCATTACCTGTCCACACAAGGGCAGCTATTCGTTGCTGTTATGGGTGTCATTCACAAAAGCAAAATGCTGCAAATACTGTTAAAGTATCTCCCTTTGTAAATGCTTTGTAACAGTATCTTTAATCTCTTATTCGTGTCTAATAGTTTTTACAGCATGCAGTTTTCTCTTAACATTAATTTAACTATAGACTGTCAATTAAAGGTATCATTCACATGAGGGCGGAAGGGGTGTGAACACGGTTTTGTTGGGCCTGGACAGCAGCACATGGTCCCTTTGGTCCCCTGTTTGTTTTCTAAGGCCTGTATGTAAAAAGTAAGGCCTGAGTTTGAGTTTTCCCCACATGCTCAAACATAGTAACCCAGGTAACCCCTGAGACTTTCATCCCTCATTGGCTGAGGTTTCTTCGCTCTCTTCTCTTTTTTTTGCCTCCCTTGCTCATCACCAGTCTACAAGTAGGCGGGGCACGAGTGTCCTTCCGAAGTGCCAATGGCAGACAGATGACGACGCAAGTGTGCTATCTTCTTCCTTTCCCCCTCTCTTTTAGAAGCTTTACCCAGCTCGCCGGACCAAGAGGGAAAATTCCCCTTTTTTTGGGGGGGGGGGGGGGGGGTTGCCGTCTGACTGGGAGGGGTCTTGTCAAAAGTAGGCTATAAAACAGCCACGTGTAAATGGTAAACGCAACTAGCCTTGACAATAAAACATTACACCTACCTACCTATATAGTAATTACTTATTTAGTATACACTTAGTAGTTTCATTCTCTGAACTACAGTCACCTGCAACTTCATTAGGGACACGTGCAATACAATATAATTCAATCCAATACAACAGCTCAGCTCTTTTTTTGAGGTTTATACATTTTGCATCTGCATTCTATCAAAAGGCCACCACGGGGCGACCGTTTTGGTGTCAAAAGGACTTCCATCTCCATTCATGTCAATGGAGAATTCAACAACTTTTCAAAATGTTTTCAAAATGTGTTTATAGTCTCAATCACTAATTTAAAGCCTTCTTCAATACAGTATGATGTTCATTTGTGAAATTTTGGCCTCCCTGATTTCATATTTGACGATAAAGCAGGGTATGCATTAGGGCGTGGCTACGTCATGATTGACAGGTTGATTGCCCAATGTCCTCGAGATCCAGCCCTCACAGCCCATTGATTGTATAAAAGAAATGGACGTAACATCCGTGACGTCACCCATTGGTTTGTGGACTGCTGCTCGGAATAGTTTTGAATCTAGGCAGCGCCATCTTGAAAATTTCAGGTGCATGCTGGGAAAAATAAAAGCATGGATCCTACTTATATGGGCATGAGGCGGGGCCATGGGCGGGACCATAGGCGGAGCAGAGAGGTTGCGATAGGTTGCGGGGGCTGGATCTCGAAGACATTGGTCAATCAACCTGTCAATCACGACATAGCCACGCCCTAATGCATACCCTGCTTTATCGTCAAATATAAAATCAGGGAGGGCAAAAATTCACAAATGAACATCAAACTACATTGAAGAAGGCTTTAAACTAGCGATTGAGACCATAAACATATTTTGAAAACGTTTACTGAAGTTAGAAATCGAGTGAGAAGTTGGTGAATTCTCCATTGACTTGTATTGAGATGGAAGTCCTTTTGACACCAAAACAGTCGCCCCCTGGTGGCCTTTTGTTAGAATGCAGTTGTAAGTTACCTCTTCGTTGGCCTCATTTCAGAGGACCGGAACTCCCCGCCTGTCACAACCATAGCAACCTCAGCCACTCTGCCCATGACCCTGCCTCATTTCCATTTAAGTAGAATCCGTGTTTTTTTTCCCCGGCATGCACCTGAAATTTTCAAGATGCCGCTGCCCAGATCCTATTGGCTTCCGAGCAGCAGTCCACAAACTGATGGGTCCATTTCTTTTATACAGTCTATGGTTGCAGCCGTTCATATACTCTGGGGCGGTTAGCCTGAAATGTGTTACTATAGTAACATCACAGTTACCTGTTTGAGGATTAACGCTGTTAATGTTGACATCACATGGTGCTGCCGGTGTCATTAGTTTTTCGGGCTCCGCTGTTTTTTTCTGAGCAGGTTCTACCTAAGATGATGTAGATTTATGTTTTAACCAGCGGCCTGTGTTTGTTTCCTTAAACTTAATATCACTGCTAGCTTGTCTGTGTTATGCTAGCGGGAGGTACAGAGAGCTACAGGTGTGTTCAGGGTCGAAGTCAGACAGTCGGACACAGCGGTTCCAGCCCGCTGCAGACATTGGTTGGATTTATTTATTTTATTTATTTATTTATTTTTTGAAGACGTTAGTTAAGGCAGAATGTGTGTGTTGCTTAGGCGGCCGCCTTAGCTGTAAAGTGCTGTGGGAAACCTTGTATGTGTAGTTATAATTATCCAACTACAGTAGTAGAATAGCAATTATTTTTTGGTTTAATCATATTAATCACTTTATTTACTGAATGAAGCTGACGCAATATCAATGCCCAATGCCTTCTGTGTTCTGTGTCTCTGTATTACAGTATACAATTTATAATCATGATTAAATGCCCTGAATGAAACCATGATGATGAATGTAACATTGCAGTAAAACTAGAAATTAAATCAATCATTTAGAAATTAGATCCTCACTAGTGAGACAAAGAGAAAGACACGTCGGCTGGGACACGTCGCCACGTCCAGTCTACAGACTTCGCCCCAGGGAACAAAAAAGTATTTTTTCTTTACTTTTAATATTTTGTGTGCCAATCTTTGCTCTTACTGCTCCATGAACACACAGAAGTCAATCAGAAGAGCCTGAAGTCCTGCCAATAAGTTTGTTTTTGATATCTTATTCAGCCTATTTTTGACTTTTTTTGACATTTTTGACATTTTTGACGTGTGGCCAAAGCCAATTTCATCGAAAGATTATCAGGCAGTGAGTAAAGTAACTAGACCATATCCTCACTCGCCATCAACCTGGAGAACCACTTTTAGTCAATAAATGTCTTAAAATTCTACCCAGTTGTTGTTGGTGTATTCTTTTTGACGTGGTACGAAGATCCATTGAGCCGAGAACACTGCTTCTAAACTGAGACTTATTTAGTGATAATTATGATCATAGTAATTCATCTCTTCCTAATGTAGGAAGTAGTGCCCCTTTTCTAACGAGTGCTTATTAATAACATCTAACATCAATTGTGCTGAGCGGTATCTCAAATTAATCTTCAGGTTCCCAGCTTTCAGATGTATCCCACCTCTAAATGGCATATATTGTTTTTCTGCTATCTCCCCCCAAAGATCCCCTGTCCCCCACTAAAACAGACAAAAATGGGTCTGTGGTGGGTCTCTAGGGGTGGTATTGTGTATGCAGTGTCTTACTTGGTGATGTTGTATATGTAATGTGGAAGCCTCGGTCCGAGACACTGAAGTCAGAGTGGAAGTGGATCCACGCAGCTGGACCAGTGGTCTGAAGGGGGGCAGGTGATGCAGTACTGCAGTACTTCCCCAGAACTGTGTCTTCAGGTAGAAGGCCATCACGGATCTACAACATTTGTCCAAAAAGAAAAAACAGAAGAACATTAGTCGTATGTTGTAAATTGGAGGCTTACTGCAACTTGCTTTGTTGAGCAGTTGTTGACTTTAAAGTGTACATCCTGGATTAGTGATTTCTGAACTTTTTTAGACCATGACACCCCTTCAAAGTACATTTTGTACCATGGCATCCTAATAATCCCAATCCCTACAAGCATACACTTCATGTAAACAGGTACTTATAGGTTTTATATTTATGTTGTCATATTATATCAATGTTAAGCTAAATAATATAGAATCATCCTCTATCACTAAATAAAGGCCAACATGTCCTGCACAGATTTACATGTTTTTTTTTACTTGACATAAACAAAGAATAAGATCAAAGAAGCTAATATGTTAAAAATGTATTTCTTTGATTTTCTTCTAAATTAAAATATGCTTATATTTAAAGGAACAAATGTTGTAGTCATTTGAATGGGACATGTGAACCGGCTGTTAATGTGGGGAGAAAATAACCGGCAGGTGGTTTTTTACAGTGCTGAAAGACAAAATGAGGAAAGCACTATCAGACAATGAGGGGTATTGGTCTTCTACAAGCGTCCACTAAGCTGTTAGTCAGTAGTGTTCAGTCTCATTTGATTTTTGTTGATCAGCCCAGACTCACTCATCTCTTTGAACACTGAGATGTTTCAGTATTTCTTTATACTCTGGTTACCATGTTAGACCTTTCCATCAATGCTTTCATGCTTTTCTGACTGAAATGGGAATCTTGGGTACTTCTGCTATAAAAAGTAATTTAAAATATACACCCTGCTTGTATCAAATTATTATTATTATTATTATGAGTGTATTAAATTAATCTAGCTGTATAACTTGAATTATGTCTTTAGAACCAATGTGTCTATTTAATTCTGAATAATTTCTTTTTTCAATTAGCTAACTGTATGGCAGTGTTTGTCACCTCTAGAAAATCATAGTTGCAGTCAGGGTGATGCTCCAGGCTGAGAGTCCCAAAGGCAAAGGTAATGAGCAAGCTGGGCTCCACTGTCACTCTCCAATAGCAGTCCCTGCTAGGTGGGTAGTTTCCAGGGTATCCAGGTGAGTTAATGTTGCCATAGGGTGCACTTAGTTCCCCTCCACACACTAAGATGAGAAAGAAATTTCAGAGGACTTGAACTGACAACACACTGTCATTTAGATAGAGGCCTGACTGAATTTCAGGTGTATGTGTTTTGTTTCTTTTTATAACCAGAATTTCTTAAGGTTTTTAAACATATTATAAAACAGAAAGGGGGGGGGGGGTACAATGACATACTTACAGTACATAGACCTTTTACAATTCATGTTCAATTCACAGTTTTGTATCTCGGCCTCCAGTGACTCCAATGACAGTGTCATGTTAGTGTAATGTTTTTTAGACTAGAAGGCTCGTGCAATGTCCCAGTGCCCTTGCAAGCCCATATCAATGTCCAAGAGTCGGTTACTTGTGTGCTCATGTGCCTTCCAGTTCATAAGGATTATTCTTTTTGCAGAGAGGAAGCCCAGGTTCATTAGATAATGTACAGAATTACATTTTTTATTCTCTGGTCTTTGTCCTAGGATACATGTATTTGGACAAACAGGTATTTGGACCTCTATCATATCTGTTAGAACCTTCACTATTCCTGACCAGAATGTTCTGATTGCAGGACAGTCCCATAGAAGGTGAGTCAGAGACCAATGCTGGCACAACTGTGGAGGGCAGTTCACCTTTCATTTTAGATAAACGGGTAGGGGTCATATAGGCCCTACATAGTATCTTAAACTGGATAATTCTATATCAGATATACTTAGATGAAGTGATACTTTTCCCCCACCCTAAGGTGTATGTGTTAATGTTATTCAGCACTGGAAACTTGTTAAATAAGCAAGTTAGCAGGCTGGAATATGTGCAAAAACTGTGATGTTTTTTAACAAAATTCATGAAAAAAAAACTGAACCTCAGCAAATTAAAAAACAAATCAATTTGATACAATTTTCTTATAGCCTTATAATGTAGAGCCAGGAATTATTATTATTGTTTTTACTTTGCAGTATGTCTTTATGGACAACACTTTGTGTTGTTGTCCTATAGACATTAAGAAGTTATTCTTAGATCAAGTACACAGAAGTAATCATAAACACAACCATCACGAGTATACATTTAGCAATATCCTAGCACAGTAATAGAAAAAAACCTGTGAAAGACTTAATTGATTGATCTCACTATTGCATTCTGGGGTCAACCTGGTATCCCATAACACCATTTGTTATAAATGGCCTTGGTCAGTATGTTTTGGATATGCAATATTAATATCATGGTCTGTCACAAAGTGGCTTTTTCTGATACCATATCCCATTGAACCCAGTATATTTGAGCGAAAATTCGTGCCCGACAAGAGGTCCCTGCAAAACCAAAAATGGAGCAGTTTCCAAATGTGGAGAAGTGGGCATCGTATTGATCGGTGCCAAAATGTTGTTTTGAAAGAAAGCTGATTGGTTGAAAATGTACTGTAGGAGAGTTCACACTTTCACACAGTAGACAGCAATAATAATGGCATAAATAGAGGCCCTGAACATTGTATTGTAACATTTGTATCATGCATAGACGTTGTCTGTGTGTTATGGTCCCGGGTTCTGTTGTCAACAATAAAACGAACTTCACTCAGCTGAATGACTCTTGGTGATTTCTGATTGAATCTTTTTGGACTCCAACATCTTTTGAACAACGAAGTATTAAAGATTAATTTGTTAGAACAGAATCCAACGTAATACTTTTACAATACTCTGGACCAAAGACCAATGATCCCAAAAAATTCAACATATGTATGGAAAACATCAAATTCTAACACCGGAGAAACTGAAAATCAACAAATGTTTACCATTTTTACTCTAAACCGTAAAAGCTGTAGACATTTTTATCGCTTAGCTGATTAAAGCATGGAGTGAGCAACATGTTTAGCTGAGCAGTATCAAGTGCTCCACTTGAGTGTCTACACAGGCAATTGTGTGTTGGTCACTCATGTTTTGGAACCATTCAGAGCACAATTTAAAAAGAAAGTCAATAGGGCTGGAGATGACCACGTATTTTATTTGATTTGATTCAATGCAATTTACTACATGAAGCTCTTTTCAATGTATAATGGGAACCTAAATTTCTACATTCAACAAGTGAGCAACACTGTTGTTTCTCTGAACATTAACAGGCTGAAATGTCAACACTGACCACAGAGTTTTTCTTTGGCAAATGCAAAGTCTAAAACATGACTATATTTTATATTATTTAGGCCTACATGTGCAAAACAAATGAGCATGGATAATATAAAAGCTGCATCACTAGCAAGAGCTTTATCATTGTGTATATTCTAAAAAAGTAAATGCTATCCCATACTCCACACATGGACTGTCACCTGCTATTTCAACTCGGTCACGCACCTCAACTTTAATGATCACTTTGAACACAGAGCAGAAACTGATCTCATTACTTTATCTACAGTGTTATTTTTGGATTGGCATTATTCTGATGTCTTCAGATAGCTGCTGTTAGCATTAACTCTAAGGCAGGACCCTGCTGAATAAAGTAGAATCCACATACTGTTAAGTCAACTTAATATCTCATAGCCAGAGATAATATCTTGTTAACAAACACAAACCACAGGCTCAGATCAGTCTGTGGAGACTTTTTTGATTCTGTTCTTCTCATATATGAGATCCCTAGATCTGGTCCAAGAGGGCATGTGTTTGTGTGCTTGTGTGTGTGTGTGTGTGTGTGTGTGTGTGTGTGTGTGTGTGCATGAGTGTGTGAGTAATGTTCTTACTCTGTGTAATTATGTTATGTTTTACTTGTGACCTGCCAAAGAACTGCAGATGTAAATTAGCGTAAGCTACTTCTGGTACAATACATCAAATGGCAATATTTATGTTTAATATTGTACATTGTCCCTTTACAAATAAATAAAAATATAGATAGCCATAGTGGACTGCAGTCCTGTGTCACAAAGAGTTGTAAAATATGGTTTGTCCTAAGACAGTAGCTATCCACGTCAAGTTTTATGGGCCTGTTGTCAAGCTAAACAAAAAGCTCACATTAGGTGCTATATTAGCAGTGATTGTTAGTCTCAGTAAATCTTCAGGCCCCATTTTTGTGAATCCAGCAGACTGGTGCAGATTGAAGCCTATGCACACCCTAGTGTACTTGGATGCAGGGTGGAATCAGAGAAAATACATAATCATACATTATTGTTGGGCTTGTTATAGACCAGTTTCATGATGCACTGACAATTTGAATCCTGTGAAGAGTTTACAATAGAGGATATTTTGTCATAAAATGTTTCGAATATGAATACAGCAGCTCAAATATGCTACCCAGAACAGAGAATAACTCTTTCTGAACGTTTTAATTTGAATTCTCTTTTATGGAAGCACGGATGATCCAGTAATCACCATGGGTGGCGATTTTACTCGTCATCACAAATACAGCTGCAGTTACATACCACAATTGTACCATAGATGATATTATAAAGTAGAATTCAAAATGTAATCTAGTTTTTTATATTTAATATTTTTATTGTATCTTTAAAAGTTTTAATTAGATTTGATTGTTATAAAAATAACATCCAAGGAATGAATATGTAAATGGACTGCACTTATGTGGTGCTTTTCTGACGACTCAAAGTGCTTTTACACTACAAGTCACATTCACCCACTGATGGCAGGGGCTGCCATACTGGGTGCCAACCTACTCATCAGGGGGAAACTAACATTAATACATTGCTTGCACAGCCATCAGGAGCAATTTGGGGTTAAGTATCTTGCCCAAGGACACTTCGACATGCACACTGGAGGAGCCAATGATCTCTCCCTCACCAAGCCGAAATAGATTAAATGCCCTTACCTGGATCCTGAGACTGCCAAACAACTGTGAAACCATCGCCGCTGATGGAATGGTCAGAGCGAAACCAGAAATACAGAGAATTGTGGGAGCTGTGGAGTTCCTGTGGGTTATTTTGGCCACAGTATTTTCCAATCATGTAGGCAGAGGCGCTGTCCCCATCATGAATCTGAAGGAAGTCATAGTTGCAGTTGGTGCTGCTCTCCAGGTGAAAGAAAGGGAAAGTAATGCGCAGGATCTAAAGAAGAGAAAACATAGAATTTATCATAAATTTGTCATTCTGTTCCATTTGAAATATATTCATATCGCCGATCAGTATCGGCGTACATGTTTTCTGATATGCGCCGAAATTATAATGCAGAAATTGATGATTGGGTTGATTTAGACACAGTGTCGTTGGTTAGTTTGTCCAGCAGAGCGCGCTTTGACTGCATAGTTCACAATACTGGCCTTTGGCATGAGAGGTGGAGTTAGCATCAGAGCTCACGGTAGTTCAAAGTCCAACGGTGTCTCCACAGTACGTTACCAACAAGTTTGTGGAATACGTCCTGAAAAATTAAAGCTACCCTTACCTTTGTTACATGTTTACACATTTTTTTTGTTAGGTTAAAATGCTATTAAGAAGGTAATAGCACTCTAAAATGTTAGAGATATCCATCAGGCATAGAAACTCATCATTATTCCATTCTCATAATATTCTGTGAAAACTGACCAATCATCATTCGGTCCGAATGATATGATTGGCTGAGCGACCTGCCTGTTTTCCCTTTCCGCGATTACGTAATCGCGCAGAAGTCTGTTGTGGGTTCACGGCATTATAACACATCCATGATACAGGGAGATCAAAGATCAGAGAACAGACGATAGCGACTGACAATAACAGACAAAAGCGGATCACGGCTTCCACCTCCACCCGCTCCTATATCAGAACATTTTATTGTAGTGCACGTTCGTGGAGGGGGAATGCGGGGGTGGGACATAGGGGGGAGGAGGGGTTGTTGCTGTTCAAGTTCTGTTCAAGTGCTGTGTGAAATGCAAAAAAGGTAAGAGTAGCTTTAATAAACAATGACCCCATCATTTCCCCTTTTCAGTATAATTAATATCACATTAAGTCAGTCACTGATGCTTTTCATATGTAGTAGCTATAGTTTGTCAGTACAGTCAGTAATGTTAGCATCAGAGACTGAAAGGTTAGCATCGGAGCAGTTGAATCTGTTCACTGTTGATTTCACGCAACGTTGTGATGAGCCTAACAGATGAGATCAGGCCAAACTAATTCAAGACAGGCTCAAGTATTCAGACTAATTGCGTGTGCACACAGCTCATGACGTCGAAACACAGATCAAACAGATTCACAATGGCAGAATCCACCACAAAAGAGCAACACAGCAGCAGCAGTCTCCAGCACACACTTCTGCTGGACACATATGAAGAATTTAAACATATGATCACAAAAAATAATAAATAAAATCCAAGAGAAAGGCTGGTAGGAAATTGCTGATCGATTGAATGGGTCTGATCTGTCTGTGAAGGTGTGCTCTTGCAGTGCCCTGTGTACTATGACAGCTCTGTCATGTTCAAACTCCTCAATGAAGGGACACACAGTGACAAACAGAAACAGTTCATGGGTTGAGGTCGTTATATAGACTGGACCTTAATCAATTAACAGAATAAGGGACACGCCTAGACATGCATCCACTAAACAAATCTTAGTTGACTTTTTAGACATTATTTTGAATATCATTTATGTTCTAATCAATAACAAATACCTTTTAAAACACCTCTCACTGCATCCTTCTCTCAATGCAAGTTGCCTGGTTCTGCTTGAGGATTCTTCCTGTTAAAGGGGAGTTCTTGCTGCTTCCTTGCTGCTAAGTACTGCTCTTGGAGGAATGTTGGATTAAATCAAAATAAAGAGTACAGTCCAGACATGAGAAGTGCCTTGAGATAACCTCTGTTGTGATTTGGCGCTATATTAATACAACTTTATTTTATTTTATTGGAATTATTTGACACAATGTTCAACTGGTCATCATATATAATACGAAATCTTCCAGTGCTGTGTTTCTGGAAAAAGTAATTTGATCCCACAAATGCCTATCATTATTCATGCATAAAAACAGAAACACTGGGGGAGGTTTAGATAACCTCCACAAAAGGGTCTTTTGTTAGCTGAGAAGCTCAAATAAACCACCTGGACATTACCTTTCCAGAATTAAATGACTGAGACAAGTATATTGGGGCAGTTGTAGCTCAGGAGGTAGAGCAGATCGGTGGTTCCATTCCCTGCTCCTCCAGTCCACATGTTGATGTGTCCTTGCCTGGTCAAGATACTTAGCCCCAGATTGCTTCGGATGGCTGTGCCAAAGGTGTATGAATGTGTGAGTGACTGTTAGGCTACGTTCACACTGCAGGCCTTAATGCTCAATTCCGATTTATTGCTCAAATCCAATTTTTTGTTTGGCTGTTCATATTACAGTTTTAAATGTGTCTAAAATGTGTCTCCTGAAGTGACCCGCAAGCTCAGTTGATCATTAATGACGTCACGCGCAGAATGGTCTTTACGGAAGCGAACATGGCAACAGCAACTGCTGATGAAGTTACTGGTAGTCTCATTTATGGTCTAATATTAAAAACAGTGTGTGGCGGGTGATGTTAAAAAGGAGGAAGAGGAGAAAGAAAATACTTTAATGATGTCTTTATGCGGAACATTAGCTGTGTGTTGCTGTGTGTTGCTCCAGTATAACATCAAAGTCACATTAAATGCGACCTGACTGTTCAGAGAGACTAAAACGTACCTTGTTTGGATCAGTGCGGATGACCCAGGCACAGCTGACCTGGTGATCATATTCATCATGACCTGGAGTATTGGGATAACTGAAGGAACCTGCAGGACCAGTCAGATAACCTCCACACTCTGGAACACATGTACACACATCAGTGACCTTTGGTATGTCAGTGAACTGGAAAAAATGTATTTGTGAACACATGAAGTCCCTTTCCTACTTATCCTATCTTTATTCAGTTACAATATTTCAGTAAGTGTACTGCATTTTTCTATATCAAGATTACTTCTTCTTTTCGTCACAGCATCTTAGAATCAAAGTTAAACTAACCTAAACTAGTACTCTAATGTAGTACTGGATTCCTCAACATGGGCCGAGGAAAAGCTTATAGTATGTCTGTTGTGTAAGCAGTTAGCATGTGGAACACACATGCTAGTATTAAAGGAGGTGCATATTGCCTGAAGCATGGGAGCCAGACTTTATTCTTTTAAAATAGAGATTGAAACTACAAAATAATACATCATTCCTTCAAAATTTACGACTGTCATGTCAGTGTGAAGGTGTTTTTCATATTCAGCACACATAAACTTCTCAGTGGAAGTCCAAATCCAATTATATAATCATAAGATTTATTAGTAGTCTTGTTTTGATCTGTTTGATTTTTTTATTTTCTGTAAAGCGTCCTCCGGTTTGTGAAAGGCGATATATAAATTTAACTTATCTTAACTTAATCATTATTATCATTATTATTATTGTTATAAGAATAGATCATATAATGGTATCAATAGAATATACTGATAAAATATAAAACAACACAATAATGTCCTTTATGTCAGTTATGAAGCCTATGTCTCAACTTCTTCCTCCCTGTGTCACATTCTTCTACTCTCTTCATCTTTTTTTGTAGTTTCATTAGCCCTTCTCAGCCCATCCGTCTTACTCCTGCATATCTTCTTGTAACAATACCTTGCTGTGAAGTCTGGCAGAGTGGGCCAGTCCACTGTGCAGTGCAAGTGCATGTGAATCCATTAATGCCATCAGTACAAGTTCCTCCATTCTGACAGGGGTTGCTCAAGCATTCATTGATATTCTGGTCACAGTTCACTCCTTCCCAGCCAGAGTTGCAATTACAGTTGTAGCCAGGAGCTGTGGTGGTTGCCTGTAAGAGCAGTGGTGCACTAATCATTTAATCTGCATTTCAGTCATGCAATTGTTATTTTCTTTTCTTGATAATATCATTAACATAAAAATAAAGCAGGATTTATGAAGCATTCAAAGATTGAATCAGACTACAACCACACTAATGGAAAGATGTAATACGGCAGAAATGAACGTCTGTATTTAATGTCTACTGACTGTACATACTGTAAATATGATTACAGGTGGATGTCAATATGTATGCTGTGTGACATTTAAAGGATAAGGCCAGAGTTACCTCTATCCCAGATAGCATGCGAATGTGGGCCACTTGAGGCAATGATCTGGCACTGTAGGCATTCTTCTGGCCCGGACAAAACAGACGTGAACCTAAACTGGCCCATGTAGTAAATGCTACATTTGGGTCAAATATCACAAAACGAATATGGCCCATCTTTGGCCGAAATATGGCAAGTATGGCAATGACTAATCCGGATGTGAGCCTAAAGAGGCCCACATATAAGGAAACATACTTGGCCCACCTTTGTTGAAACATATTTGGGCCAGTCTTGGCCGAACTGGTTTATTTGGTGTGTTTTTGGTTGACATCTGGCATTGTGATGGCTTGGTTATGGCCCACTTTTGGCAAACATGAGCGGACCGCCCGAGTGCCATCATTCCATGCTGTATGTGGGCCGGATGAACATGTCAGGTGTGGGCCAGATATGGGCCAAAAGAATTTTGCTATCTGGGATAGCTTTAAAAAAACAAACCATTTTGTTTCATTTTCTAATAAAACACAGTCAATTCCTTAAACAGCTGGGGAATGTAGTTTTAGCAAATATTATTCAAGTAGAAAGAAATAGTGCCATAAGTCAAAATAAACTACAGTGTCTGTGATGCAACTCAAGTTTTTTGGACAATAGCAAGGTCTATGGCACATAAGAATAAGATATATCAGACTTTGGGTTCATACACAATACTCATTGGTAGATCAGTTTTATTTTTTCATGTAATTTGTTGACTATAAAAAATTATAGAATGTTATCAGGAGCACCCTTTAAATTGTGACTGCAGATCAAGTTTGAGGCAACATTTAGTAATCTTTGTCATTATTGCCATTCAGCATCCCTTCATGTCTAGGCCAGCATACATACACACAGGCTCATAAACTTACCACACACTGTCCATTGACACAGGGGTTGTTGGTCTGACAGATGGTGCTGGTTTGTGAGCAACCAGTTGGGCCATAACCATTGCCTATGTAGCCTGGAGGGCAGGTACATACAGGAAGGTTGGAGCCTGGTGGGTTTGGTTTGAGTAAGAAAACACAGGATCATATCCCATATTACACATCTCATCCATGTATTGCACTTGTAAAAAAAAACAACAAAGTTTTGGATATGCTATGCTGTATATTACATGTGGATAAATAACAAAAAAGACTTATATGTACACAAGGGAAAGAACACAAAAGAACAGAAGTGTTTGTTATTTTGGACATTGTAAGAAGTTCATCAGCCCTTTTATTGAGAGTTACTGTACAACAATTACTTGGTCAGAGATGGGTCTGACCCAGACCTGAGTGCCATTGTTGCATTCTAACTGAACCAAATGACTGAAAGATGGGGCCAAACGAACTACGGTTCAATAGAAACGCACTAAATGCTGTTGGTGTGAAAACGCCCTTAGAAACTCTCCTATGCACAGATTTGTTCTTAAATCATGCGTACGAGAGATAATAGATAGTTTTGAAACTTTTGGTTAGTTTTTATTTTTATTTGGTTTTTCAGTGGACTGCATTTTCCTGTCACAGCATCTTAGAATCAAAGTTAAACAAACCTAAACTAGCACTCACTCAACGTAGTACTGGATTCCTCAGTTAAAGTTAGTTTAACAAGAGACTAAATAGTTTTAGTTTTGTTTTTATATTGAGGAATTGACTAGTTTTAGTTTAGTTTTAGTCTTTGAGGTATTATAAGGAATGGTTTGATTTGCTGAAGCTGAAATGATTGAAATAATGCCTGACACTGAAGTGGGCAAATGCTGTTTGCTGTGTTTGTGAAGGTCTTTTTCTTTTCTTTTTTCCAAAAACTTTATTTACATAAAGGTTTGTACAAGTTAAAGTACAAGGAATGCTCGAGGCAGTGTAACAGCAAACAACAAAAGGAAAAACAATGACAAATTCTAAATGCAAAAATCCTAAATAAATGAAGAAAAGGATCGAAAAAATGTTTTATTACAATAATTCACAAATCAAATTCATTACATAAGGCTCTAGTTTTCAAAGCTTTACAGTTTGTGCAGTGTTTCAGTGTGTCCAGATATGATTTTAAATCGGAAATGAACACAGATAGGTTGGGTTTCTGTTTTGAAAATTTGCTGGCAGTTATATGGAATTTCGCTAATAAAGAAATAAGATTGATAATAAACAATTTCTTTGTTTGTGAAGGTCTTGACGTTTTGCAGCTGTCTGACTGTGAACTCACGTTAGTGATCTCCTCTTCCCTTAACTCCGAGAACTGTCCGTGTGCATCTGAGCGCTTCGTAGGTGGACTTTCAAAATAGCGGGATTTCCATGTTACCTGTGGGATATGTACTACTGGATTGCAGTCTAAATATTCCCACTTCTTTCTAGAAAATCATGAATTGCACATTAAGCATCTTCTTCTTGGCTGTTATGCGGCAGCCAGCATCCGCTATGCTGCCCCCTTCTGGAACCAGCCCTTTATCTCAAGAAGTCAAATTTAAGGAGATGTCCGACTGTAATCGGGAGGCCCATCAATGTGGGTGGCAACAAACGTTTATAACCATGGTAAGAGGTTCTCCACAATCTTAAAGTAGAATTATTCACTGAAATATCAACCAATTTCCAAACGGTTTGATTTGTTAAAAATGTCACACTATTTATGTCTTTGTCTGTCTCTCCCCCATGTCTGACGTTTGTAACAACAACCCACGTGAATATATGTTGACAATTGAGCAATTTTATTTATCTATCTATGTATTTATTTTTATTACAATTGAGGGATGGATGATCACTTTTTAATAGTGCAAACACGTCATTCCTCTACAGACATAATGCGCTGCAGGAGCAAGTGGCCCTGGACCAAGATAGCCACTGTGTAGTCACGTCGCTCCAATCGGCAGCAGCAGTCAACGCAGCGTCTATGTATAGCCTATATGTCTATGGTTGGCATCGGCAATGACTTGTTATAAGTATCCTCACTATTTAGACTTGTAGGCTTTATTAGATTAATGTTGTCATCAACTATATAAATGTGATATAAAAACACTCTTGGTCTTAATTTTTCATGAGGTTCAATGAGGTCCATTTGCAGGTCGCTCGTGTTGTTTATATCACAATGAATTCTGGATAGTAAAAGTCAAACGGTTGCATTGGTCCTCAGTCCTAATCTGTTTACTATACAGAGAGATAAACATGTCTCTGTTCTGACTTTTGAGTTGAATCCTGAGCGTATGGTTAGTGAGGAGAACAACACAGAAGACATTACTGTGATTTTAAATCAAAATTAAGTGAAAGAGGAGTGAGGAGGAGGAGAGGCTTTAGTTCAGGCTTTATAAGTGCTACTCCTTAGAAAATCTTCTGAACACCTATACAGAACCTTACAGTAATAATGTTGTGTTGTAATAACTAATGTGTGGTAGTAAAAACAAGTGGTGTCCACTAATTAAATGCAGTATTTCTGCACTGTAAAGATGGGACAAAGGTTCACAAAGTTTGTGATCAGTGATAGTTCATTTAAATAGATTTCGGGTTTAAAACTCAAGTAAGCTGCTTTATTTTAGGTGCTAAGTGAAGACAGGTCATTTTTGACCCTTAAAACAAGGGAAATATACAGAATGTTAAGACTGAACAAGTGAAGCTGACTTGCCTTGACACACACATTGTTTCATGTCCATGTTAGAAAGCTGATTTTGGTACCAAACATTATCTTGTTTATTTTATTAATAAACTGGGTTAATTAATACAATAACAACCAACAAAGTGGCTTTATAACAATGTACATTATATACACATGTATTACTAATACATTTGTATTGTCATGTACTCAATCACACAAGTACAGTGTGCTGTGAAATGCTATCGCTGGCACTCCTTAAGTAGATTAGAAAATTATCGCTAGCCACTGGAAAAACAATGATTTTCTAACTCTTCCGCACATCACCTTTAACCGGCAGTTTTATTTTGAAAGGGTATCATGTTGTGTCTACTTGACTGCAGATCGATTTGGGTGGCACATTGAGGTCTCCGTCTGCAATCACGTTTTATAGCTTTGGACAACTGCAGGTTGATTGTATGTGACTGGTACAACAGGACTGCACTACTTGTAAATGCTGTTCTTACCAAAGAGAAAATCCTAAATACAAGAAAACTGGTGAAACTGTCCAGTTCTTGTTATCTCTCTCATATGTATGATTTAAGAACAAATCTGTGTACAACAGTGTTTCATGCATCTGGCCCAATGAGTTTAGAAGAGAGCACTGGGGAGGTTTATGAATATGGACACAGCCAGGTTGCAATGACAAATACCCCCACTGCTGCACTCACAGTTCTTTTCATGGGGACTGTAGTTTTTCCTGTGCTAATTGTTTGACATTTAACAGGGGGAAACCAGATGTGAAGTCATGACTTTAGCTCTCTATTATCCATCCTATTACCTAAAAAAAGAGCCATGTTTAAACATGTGAGCACATAGTTTATCTCCTGACAAGAGGCCTTGAGTCTATGACTTTTTGCATACCAAAAAACTGGTGGGAATTGATACTTGTATAAATGTTTTTGGACCTGACTTGTTATTATAAGACCTGACGTGACCCATAATCACATGTAGGCTCAGAGCAAGCTGCTGCTGGACAGTTGCAGTTGATGATATTAGATATGAGCACTTGAGAATATAAACTTTAATAAAAGCAACCTGTGATGCAGATTTAGAGTTATATCACATGCTGACTTTATACATCACATTTTAACCTACTGTAGTTCTGCTTTCTGTTATGATGCAGAATAAAGTGAAGATGGGAGCTGCTATGTATATGTTAAATTGTTCTGTTGAGAGACAACGTTCAATACAGTAAGAAACATTCATACAATCGTGTATATATTTGTTTTTACCTGGGCTGGAGGTGCAAGTAGCTAATGGGTAACAACCTCCATTGTTGGATGTGCAGATATTGGCCTGGGTACATGTTCTCCCATCTCCCTCATAACCTGCAGAAATAAGAGTTGTCGGTGGAGTCAGTCTGGGATTACATGTACATACACTGTGGTCCTGCTTTCTAGCCTTTTTTAACATATGTGTTACTGCTTCTGCTGAGGAAAACACAAAATATTATGCTGCCACTGTTGCTTAAAATGGTTTACACTGAGAAACTGACAGGACGTTTTTACTGTGGCAAAGTTAGAGGATATGAAATGTGTTGTGCAAGTTAGTGGAACTGCAGTTTTTCAGCATTTCATTAGGATGGGGCCACTGTAATTTTCATCTTTTGATGGATAAATCAATCAATCTCAATCAATCTTTATTTGTACAGCGCCAAATCACAACAAAGTTATCTCAAGGCACTTTACACATAGAGCAGGTTCTAAACCGAACTCTTCAGGTTTTAACTTTAAAGAGACCCAACATTCCCACATGAGCAACAGTGGCAAGAAAAAACTCCCTTTTAACAGGAAGAAACCTCAGGCAGAACCAGACTCAGAAGTGGGCGGCCATCTGCCTCGACCGGTTGGGGTTGAGAGGAGAGAAAGGAAGGATAGAGGAGAGAAGCACAATGAAAATCAACAATGAAGCTAGAAGGTCCGGGACTGGAATCTGTCATCCGGACGCCTACAGGCCCAGATTACCTGTGAGACGAGAAAGCACGGACAACTCCGGGGAAGAAGTTTAGGTTATTGAATGCAATTAATAGAACATGAATGTTAATGGATATAGATGAATGGATAGAGAGAGAGAGGGAGGAGGAGAGAGGCGCTCAGTGCATCATGGGAGCCCCCCGGCAGTCTAACTCTATAGCAGCATAAGCTAAGAGCCCTATCGATAAGCTTTATCAAAAAGGAAAGTTTTAAGCCTACTCTTAAATGTAGGGTGTCTGCCCCCCGGACCAAATCTGGAAGGTGGTTCCACAGGAGAGGAGCCTGATAGCTGAAGGCTCTGCCTCCTATTCTACTTTTAGAGATACTAGGAACCACAAGTAGACCTACATGCTGGGAGCGCAGTGTTCTAGTAGGTACATACGGTACTATCAGCTCTTTAAGATACAGTATGATGGAGCCTGATCATTGAGAGCTTTGAAGGTGAGGAGAAGGATTTTGAATTCTATTCTGAATTTTTTTGGGAAGCCAATGCAGTGAAGCCAAGATGGGAGTAATATGATCTCTGTTGATTTGTTTTATGTGGGAATTAAAGGACAGATCCTGATCAAATATAACTCCTAGGTTCCTTACAGTGGTGCTGGAGGCCAGAGTAATGCCATTCAGAGTAGTTATGTCATTTGATAATGAATTTCTAAGGTGTTTAGAGCCAAGCACAATAACTTCAGTTTTTTCTGAGTTTAATAACAGGAAGTTACAGGTCATCCAGGCCTTTATGTCCTTAATACATGTTTGTAGTTTAGTTAATTGGTTAATTTCATTTGGCGTTATTGATAGATATCATTGAGTATCATCTGCATAACAATGAAAATTTATTGAGTGATTCCGGATAATGTTTCCTAAAGGAAGCATATATAAAGGAGAATAGTATTGGTCCAAGCACTGAGCCTTGAGGAACACCATGTCTAACTTTTGTTTGCATGGAACATTTATCATTAACATTTACAAACTGAAATCTATCAGATAAATATGATTTAAACCATTTCAATGCTGTTCCTTTAATGCCAATGAAATGTTCAAGTCTCTGCAACAGGATTTGATGATCAATAGTGTCAAAGGCAGCACTAAGATCTAACAGAACAAGGACAGAGAGAAGTCTGATGAGGTTAAAAGGCCATTTGTAACTTTTACTAGTGCAGTCTCTGTGCTATGATGAGCTCTGAATCCAGACTGAAAATTCTCAAATAAACTGTTACTATGTAGAAAGTTACACAGCTGATTAGCAACTGCTTTCTCAAGGATCTAAATCTCTAAATCCAGACTGAAAATTCTCAAATAAACACGTAAGTAGAAAGTAGAAAAACAGTCTAAAAGTATCAGGTTTAACAGCGATTTCTAGGTATCCTGTGTTACAGGATACATCAGTGCTTATTGAGGGCAGGAGGTGATTAATTTTGTCCCTAATAGTTAAAATGTTATCATTAAAGAAACTCATGAAGTCATCACTACTGAGAGTTAAAGGAATACATGGATCAGTAGTATTGTGGCTCTTTGTCAGTTTAGCCAAAGTACTGAAAAGAAACCTTGGATTGTTTTAAATGAATTGAACCCTATGAACCTTTGACTTCGTGACATTGTTGATGTTCATGACCTTCATGACTATTATTACTCATACTAACAATACCTCTAACACTCAGGAGGAATGAAATCAAACAAGAGTTATGAATTCAACTATGTCTCTATGAATTCTGGGTGACAGCCAGACTTCATTGTCATTCGTAGTCTTGACAAGAAGATTCTGTGGGAGATGACTTCTGGATGTCAGGCTCCCTGATCAGGTTACATAGGTGACCAGCAACTTTCAAGGGTATATGGTCTTGAGCTTCTTCACATATGTGTCATGGATATCCAGATATTACATGCCATCTGTGATGGTAATCCAGAGTTCATAGAACAGTTACTCATACATTCATAACTCATTCTTTTAAATCCATACCTGGAGGGCAGGGTCCACAGTGGAAAGAGCCCATGGTGTTCAGGCACTGCACCACTGGGGTAGTGGAGCAGCCACCATTATTGGTCAAACACTCATCCACATCCTGACAGCTGTAGCCATTGCCTTGCCAACCTGGGAAATAGTAGACATAGAACATGTTTCCATTCATTCAGGGTATACAATAAGATAAATTCACATGGAAATATAAACACAAACTGTGACAACTACAGTATTGTTTTTCTCAGTTGTGTGCATGCAAATACAAGTTACAATATATTTGCCACTTGCAATCCTTACACAGTAAGAGATACCATCATCTGGACAAGGTCCATAGCAAGACCACTCTTTATCTCTTCCATTCCACACTTATTTAAAATAATGCTTAGTATGAGTTGTGATATTGAAAGTTACCAGATGGACAAACTCCACAGTAGAAAGAACCCTGGGTATTGTAGCAAGGAACCGCAGGATTGGTAGAACAAGGTTTGTTGGGTTGGTTGCACTCATTAACATCAGCCACACAGGCTGGGCTCCCAGCTGGTGCCTCCCAGCCACTCTCACAAATACACTGATATTTAGGCTGGGAAAATGTAATGTGAAATTATTTGTTATCAATAACATTAGATTGCTCTGAACAGATAGTAAAATCTACCTTCAGTGTTAATTCAATCTAATAGCATGGTTTGTCTGTAATACTGTGGATTCTGCTATATATATTTTGAATGTGTTGATTAGACTAGTTACCTCTCCTGGTGTAATCCTGTCTGCATCAATACATGTGCCGTGTACACACAGGTCCTGTCCTCCATTTCTGCAGTCATCATAACGCACAGTGCAGAGAGTCCCAGACCATTCTGGAGAACAGTTACACCTACACACAAAGAGGAAGGTCATTAAAAGCATGTATATTTAAGCAGTTGTTTTTGCTTAATTACTCAGTTTACTGGATAAAGATTATTAGCAATGTATCTAGCATTTTGGATTTTGGGTGAAGTTGAATCAAGGGGCTTTTGAAAACAGGTGTTACACATAATCTGGTACTCATATTTTCATTGTGGCATTTTTCTTTCCATTTCCCTTGAACTCTTTTTCTTTGTTCAGCTCCTACTTGAAATTTCTCTTTAATTATAGAATTTGTATAGCTAGAAACTATAAAGTAACTTGTATACACTGAAGTTCTTTGGTAAAATGCTGAAACAAAATAAAATGTTGTAGCATATAACAACTAACATGACTTATTTTGCCAGTATAAAAATAATGTGAACTCTACAAAACTAAACAGAAAATGAAAATCTAATTTGTATCACTAAAGCAGTATCCAAGCACAATCCAGCATTTTAAAACAGTCCCACATTGGGAAGCATAGAATGACAGTACTGAAATTCTTAAAATCAATAATCTAAATATTGTATGTAATCTACACATACATCACTCTGCACAGTGAAGCACATTGTTATTTGGGCAACTTAAACACCTACGTGAATGATCCAGGGGTGTTGACACAGGTTGCTCCATTCTGACAACCCTGAAATGTCCCTGAATACATCTGACATTCATTCACATCTGTTGCACAATTAGGACCCTGAAACAAAACATATAATACAATATAGTATATAATAATAATAATACAATACAGTAATACAAAAAACACGCACACGCTTTTTCTAAGTATTCTTAAATAAATATTTTTGAGTACCTGCAAATATTTATCATTGTATTGTATATAAAAAGGTATTGAAAAACAGCCAGATGCAGCTGGCTGGGATTCCATCTAGGATCTACATGGGTGCAAAATTGGAACGTGTATACAGTTTCATCTTAACAATGTTTATTAGTTGATATCGTGCCTACATGGTACCTACTTTAGTCTATTAGATAGGAATTTAATCAAACACATCAACTTGAAGCTAATTGTATTCAAGCACAGGAGTAGTAGTATGGGGCTTACTTCAATTTAGCTTCCGTGACATCTACTGTGTAGGCTTTACTTGATAGGTATTTGAGTTTTTAAGTCATACTGGTATCTGCAAAGTAAAAATATGGAACTCACAGCCCAGTTGTTTGGACACACACAGTGATAGGAGTTCAGTAGGTTCAAACATGTTCCTCCATTCTGACAGGGATTACTGCTGCAAGACACCTTCTGAACTGTCTAGAAGAGAAAAGAGGAAAGGAAAGTTAATGAGAGAAATGTCCTATGCATGAAACCATGTCATGCCATTACAGAGTTTCCAAATATCTTACCAATTCCAGTTCAGTTACTTTATTCTCAAGTGTTGACACCTGAAAACATGGAAAACATATTTTATGGCATTGGCTATGTATAGTGCATTCACAACACTAAGAAAATTACATTTAAACAAATTAAAAGTGAAGAGTTAACACACAAGTTTATTTGGTCGACCTGGAGCTAGCTTTTAATATCCTACCCTGGTATCCAGCTGATTCAGTTTGTTGCTGACTTCAGGGGGAACTGCACCTCCATGGGACTGAATGTCATTAATGTCATCTTTGTTGGTTTTGATCTGAAATCACACAGTTTATGTCTAATTGTTAAAGACATAAAATGTAGCTGTGGAGAGGAAGACAAATAAGCATGTTCTAATTGACCACAGGAAGGAAGAAACATGAAGCATGGTGTTGAAGTAATAGGCCTGAGCAGACATATTGAGCCTGATAGCAGCCTGCTACATCAATCAGTCTTCATTTGTACAGCACTTCTCATACATAGTAAAGTAACACAACATGCTTTACATGGTACAAAACAAAACAAGAAAATAAATAATGACTCTATAAAAACAGGAACTGAGGAAACGCTATCATAACTCATGAATCTACAATGAGGAAACACCAAAGGCAGGAAAAAAATATAAAAATTGAGAATACCCAAATAAAATAAAAGATAATAAATTAATAAATTAATTAAAGGAAAACAAAGATAAGAAAATAAAAATAATAAAACAACTAAAAAAATGAATGAATGATGAATGATGAAATAAAACCTGACATAAAAAGGTGTGTTATGAAGAGGAAAACAATTAGGAAATAAAAATAGAATAATAATATAAAAGAATATCGAATTAATGAAGTAAACCTTCTGGACACATATTTGAGCTAGGAGTAAATCAGAGAAGCTGCACATGTCAGTTCATTTGATCATGTTCTCCCTCAGATAACCGCTCATCATCTCAGAGTCAGCTGAGAGGCTAACAGCTGAGATGACCGGCTGTCCAAAAACGGCGCAGCAGATTCACCAACAGATGTTATTTTGATAAACTGACCACATATTGGGAATCTACATAGTGACTTTCTTGCCTGAAAAAATATAAAATCTTAATAAAATGACTTATTGGCAGTCCCACTGTGAACATTGGTTGGTGACGTTAAAGGTCACCCAGAAGTTGGCGTGGTTTAATTTAATATGGGTTGGGGAAAACATCAATAAGCACACTGCTCCCTACTGGATACATGTAGAACAGGCACTCCTTTTGAATGCAAATATTTTTGGCACATTCATCCCTTCTTATATATAGTATGATTCATCCAAGTAGAATCGTGCCAAAAATCATGTGAGAAGGATGACAAATCAAATGCAAATCATTGGATGCAAGTTTGCAGATCAGAAGTTACAAGTGCAAACTCGGAGATGCGCTTTCACAAGTTGTGAATTACACTTGTAAATGTTTTTTTGCAATTTTGTGGATCAGAAGTTACAAGTGCAAATCTTGAGATTCGCTTTCACAAGTTGTGAAACACGCTTGCAAATGTTTGCAGTTTTGTGGATCAGAAGTTGCAAGTGCAAACTCTGAGATGCGTTTTCAAGAGTTGTGAATTACACATTTTACAAGTGCAAATTGTGGTCTGCTCTCCTTTGGATTTATGGGACTATAATTCCTTGTGAAGTGCCACTACAGACAAAGTGCAAATTTTTGGAGCAAACATACCCACTCAAATCCAAACAGAGGGCACAGAAAACAGAAACATTTTGAGACAGCAGCAACATCATAATAATATATATATTTTTTTTTTGTGCCCCCACGCACACACACACACACTTAGACACACTCAGGCACAGCCACTCAAGAGAACTGTTATTGTCACCATGTAGGCTAACGTTACAGGTGACTGACCACACACTCATCCTGCAAACCAGTCTTTCAGCACTGCGGACAGCAGCCAAAGCTCCATATCAACACTTATCTAACCTGGGCTCACTTATCTGACCTGAGGCCTGTACTACGAAGCTGGATTAACATACCCAGGATATCTCTCCGTTACCTGGGTAACGGAGAGATATCCTGGGTATGTTAATCCAGCTTCGTAGTACAGGCCTCAGGACTGACAGCTATCAAGGTGATTGGACATATTATCATTTCCTCCTCCCATACCAGCCACTCAGCGTTAGCCTACCTTACTGACCTGCCCCGAGCTATTTCATTCACAAAAACAATACAGCTGCTGGACAGCTGCTTTTTTTTTTTCCTTCATGGGCCACTGATTTGAGAGCCCAATATGATCAATCCACATTATTTTATTTTTAAATGCAGCACTTATTTTACTTGAAATGAGAAAAATGGTAAAATATATTTACTATTAGTTTACTTAGTCTATTATTTATATCATCTGTGTATAATAGAGAATGTTCTTTCATTTTGGTGTATAAACACATGCATACCCCACATCAAACAAATGGTCCGTTGTGAACAGACATGTTTTGAATGGACATTGCAATAGTATAGATTCAAATTCAAATTCAAACTGCCATGATAATAAAGATACAGACGGGCTAATATTGGAGTAAGTTGAAAGCTATTTTGTGCATCTGTTTCAGACACTGAGGGGTATGACAAAGCATTGGTATTTGACAACCTGGGAATGACAATGGGTTGAATGATGAGACAGAAAGGCACATCTGGCCCTTGCTGAAGAGGGAAACAACAGAGCCTTGCGCTTGAATACCACAGTGACTTGCGCTGCCCACTACCGTCACAAAAATGCCATAGCAGAATGCTCATATTAAAAACAAAGAAAGTATTTTCAAAGAAAATAAATACAATATCATCTGATATCAATATCAACGAGCAAATAAATAAAATGTATAGTCACACTAATGCAATCATATATTAGCAGATTTCACATATTACATTGTGTGGTTGTAGCTGGGGCTCTGTACTCCTTTTGATTCCTGTTAATGTATTCTTAAAGGTTAGTAGAAGTTTTTTTTTGTTTTTTTAAATATCTTTATTGACTTTTTCCAGATATTAGGCAATATTTGTGACAGGGAAAATACAGAGATTGTCAAAGCCCTCCCTCCCAAACCAACCCATGCCAGTCTTCACCCTCCCCATCCCTCCCCAGCTAATCATTCACTTCTCCCACAAAAAGCAAACAAAATAAAAACAAAACAATTAAAATAATAAATAAATAAATGAAATAAAGTAAAATAAAATAAAAAGTACATAGGCTACAGTACAACAGTACATAGGCAGTAGCAGTAGCAGTAGTACAGTCTTTTCCTCAAATACATCATGTTGGGAAAAGTTATCTGATACCAGTTGTTGTTACACCATTAGTGGTCTTTGCCCACCCAACCGTGTGATGTTTTCTAAGTACCTCTAAAGCCACTCCAACATTTATCAAAAAGATGGGGTTTTTTTTAATTTAAACATAATCTTTTCAGAGGCCATATATGAAGCAGTTTCTTTCAGCCACATAGAGACAGTAGAAGGGTCCTCACTTCCATAATATAGCTATGCATTTGTTTCCAGCAATCAGAGCTTGTTTGATAAAGCGTACATTTTTCCTTGTGTTAATAGGTAGGGCCGACGAGTCTCCTAACAAAACCAATCTTGGTGAGTGAGGGATCTCAGCTCTTCTTTGTTTAGTGCATCCAAAATATAGCCCCAATATTGTCCCAATTTCGTTCAAGTCCAAAACATATGGATGAGGCTTCCCGTTTCTATCTTACATCTAAGACACAGTTCTGAGATGGAACTGTTCATCTTGAGTCTGTCTGGTGTAAAATAAATTCTATGAATGAGATTTATCTGTAAAAGTTTGTGGCCTCTATTATAAGAGAAATTTTGAGCTCCCAGACAAATTTCTTCCCAATCACAGTCTTCAAAAGTTAAATTAAGGTCTTGCTCCCACATAGCTCTGGATTTGAGGGTTTTGTTTGCTGAGAGTTCTAATATTCTGCCATAGATTAAGGATACAATACCCTTTGGATGTTCAATGTTTTTAAAGATCTCGTCAGTTAAAGGAGAGTCTAAAGGATTTGGATGGCCGCCCTGTTGTGTGCTAACCTGTAGGCAGGGGTGCATTAATGAACGGGCTAACCTGGGCTACAGACCCCCCCCCCCCCCACCCCACCCCACCCCCGCCATATCTTTCATTTTAATAAAATGTAACAAAATCACACCATATATATCCAACACGCAGCTTAGTAGACGGCACACAAAGCGACAGGCAAGACGACACATAGCGTAATAGTTAGGCCTACATACATTAAATAAATAAATGGCACAGAGATGAATCAGTTATTTGCTTGCAATATGTTTGATTTGTTGCATAGCCTATGGAACAGTTATTATTAGCCTAAGTGAAGTATTGTGCTGATGTAATTGTGTGTGTGGGTGAGTATATGTTGGCTCATTTGCAAAAGTGAAATGCACATAATTAATGGTACATACATTGGTACATACAATGGTACAAATAAATGGCACAGAGCCAAAGATGACCTTGTATTGAGTTTTTATAGGCAAAATATAGTGTGTAAACCACTTAGAGATGGGGGGGGCTCATAAAGTCCTGAAGCGAGGGTGCGAGGTAGGGGCTCATAAAGTTCTGTAGCCCAAGGGCCTCCAGTGATATTAATGCGCCCTTGCCTGTAGGTACTTAAAGAAATGTGCAGCACGAGATCGTAACTGTTCGAAAGATCTGAGTACGTTATTTTCATAAAGTTTTTATTCCCTTATTAAACCACATTTTTGAGAGCCCATCCCTTAGTACAGATGGCAAAGCAGGATTATCATGGAAGGGGGTGTTTCTATGTAGTGGGTTTGCACTTTTCACACGCGATTGTCCTATTATTGACCATAATTTGGATGTATGAGGGATGCTGGCTAGCAGCACATCTGCTGTGTGGAACTGTTATATTTGCCTCCAAGCAGGAGGGTTGTTCATCTCTGTCTGTCAGAACAGGCTTAACTGGGCAGCCCAGTAGATATATTTAAAATTGGGGAGCTTCAGGCCACTATATTGAGGAGCGTTATATAGGGTTTTGATTTTTATTCTGGGTTCTGTAATGGGAATTCTTATTATTCATCTTCTCTGACACAAATGAGCAACTATGTCATATGATTAGGTGTATGTGTGTGTCATAATCTGCTGATCACATCACTTATGTTACATGAAATGCTGATTGAGTGAACATCATTGAACATTGCGTGAACATCATGTATGTTATAATCTACTGACTAACCATTGTCCTGATTGTACACACATTATGAAGTGACAATTGTGCTTACATTGTTCTGATGAAAGAACAAGGTCATCCTTTCACAAGATAATGTATTGTGTATAATCTGACAATTCCCTCTGCTCTGGGCTCACTCGTGCCATCTCACAGTTGAGACAGCAAGACTGAATAAACTAGAGAAAGACAACGAATGACTTTGTGCTTCTTGATAAAAAATACTGCCAGAACAATATGAATCTAGTTATCACGCTTTTTAATTTCTTAAAAAACTTTTTGGAATCGATATGGGAAGGGTTTGGAACCAATATAGAAATCGAGGCAGCGCATTCATCTTTATACAGTTCACACGTCCTATTAGTGAAATAGGTAGCTGCATCTATCTATCGGTCCTTCTCCACCTTATTAAAAAATGCTTCATAACTGAGTGAGAAGATTCTATCCAACTGAGTGGGGATCTTTAAACACAGGTATGTAATATATTGACCACCTTTGACCCTCAGATGAGTAAATTGGGCCAGGTTTAATATAGAGACTGACAGGGTCTCTCTCTTGGACAAACAAAGATCCATTAACATTCCATGGAGCAACCAAGAGTGACAAGAACTACATAAAAGTAACGAAAGACAGATTTTATTATATATTTGGGAATCATAATTTATCAGAGAGACTTCACTCCCCCATTCTACCATCGGATTGACCGTCATAAATTCAAAGACACATTCCTGACTGTCTCCTGAAACCACACAGAGCATGAAAGTGAGAAAATTAGTGTTAAAAACTTAAACAAGAACATCTTAGTAAAAAGTATGGTTTAAACAATACCAATTACTTATATCATTATCAATTACCTAAAGAAACCTCCACTGAAACAGCTATTACAGCGATCATAGATAAATGTGTCTTTGAAGAACTGTGATTATACTTTCTCCTTTCATAAAAACAAATTTTGGTATGAAAATGTTTATTTAATGTGAGAAAGTGTTACAGTGATGTTATGCTTACATTATGGTGATAATCAATTATCTATCATGGAATAAGTAGAATAACAATGTGTTATGCTTGGTCATATTAATCCTTTTAAGGTTTTAATGAATGGCAGCTTGATGAATCAAGCTGATGTCGTATCAATGCCAGAATAATACATCCTGTGTTCTATGTAAATAGATTATAGTATGCATTTTATAATCAGGATTAAATACTGAATGAATGATGATGATGAAAAGTTTCATGGTAAAAAGCTGGAAACTAGATCCTCAGAGTAGTTGTGATGAATCTGATTGGCTGACACACAAGCCCTCCCCAGGGACAAAAACCAGCTGCACCCATCTGAAACCGGCTTTGCTAACCTGAACGGGCTTTGCGTTGTTTCAGGTTTTGCTTTGTCCACCTTTTCTTTTCTTCACCTCACACATTCTTAACTTAGTCACCTTATCTTATTCTTTATCTAAGTTTTCTTAAGTTTTGTAATATTGTAACTTTCACCAGCAACGTACAGAGAAAAGGCCCTTTATGTAAACACGTCATTAAGTCTTGCATTCAGCCTGTTTTTGACATTTTTGATGATTTTGACGTGTGGCCAATGCTGAGATCTCTCTAGAAAGTTATTAAACAGTGAGCTAGTTAAATTGGACTTCTCCTCCATCTTTCATCAACCTGAGAGAACTTTTTGGGCAGACAAACGTCTGTCTGTACACGTGGTTCTGAAGGACGGACAGCTGAGACCCTCCATCGATGAAAGTAGGATCCAAATATTGCTTTAATCAAGGGTTGATGTCAGATCGAGTAATTCAAATTTTCTTTAAAAGTAAGACTCAGTAGGCTTTCCGGTTTGCACCCGACATGGAGTAGCCGCAAGTCTAACACGCTCCGTATATTTGAACTTATTATTTTGAGTAGGACACGACATTGTAACTTTTTGATGGTATAACCCTTCTGCGCATATATTGTAGAACCACTTGTGTGTGTTATGGCGAGTAAAACTCAGAAGAAGTCGACCAAGGCAGCAGCAGCGCAAAGTTTAGCTAGCCCATCACTCAAGCAAACGCTCATGGCTAATGTTAACGCTACCGCCACCCACCACCCGGACCTCCCATCTCCGACACAGCAACCCGAGGAGAACGCTCTTGTCCAGCTACATAAAGCTGAGATGGATACTTCTCGTCAACAACTGACCAATATAATCAAACAAGAGATGGTGACTTTTCGTGCTGAAGTCAAACAAGACCTCGAGGCTCTCCGACGAGACACAAAGGCTGACATCGCCTCTCTAAAAACAGAGTTCAGAGCTGAAATGGCGTCTATACGCTCCACACAGACCAAGACGGCAACTACTGTTCGGGAGATTGAGGGCGCGCTGAACCGTCATGAGTCTAGCATCTCCAGCATGGAAAGCGTCACTTCGGAGCTCAAACGAGAGATTGAGAAATTAAAGGACCGGAATGATGACCTAGAGAACAGAAGCCGCCGCCAGAATATGAGGATTATCGGGATCCCCGAGAGCGCAGAAAACGGCAAACCCACTGCATTCATGGCCTAATTTTTTACCGAGGTGTTGGGCGAGGAGATACCGTGCTCACAGAAGTCTGGCTGCGAAACCCAAACCTGGCGACCGCCCCAGACCCATGATTGTGCGATTACACTACTACTCGGAAAGGAAAAAATCCTGCAGTTATCCAGAAACAAGGGAGAACTAAAATTCAGAGAGGCTAGGATACACATATTCCCGGATATGAGCGCCGAGCTCAGCCGCCGCAGAGCAGCTTTTAACCCGGTCAAGGTGAAGCTCAGACAGGCGGGCATCAAGTATGGCATGTTTCATCCAGCCGACCTGCGTGTCACCTGTGACGGCATCTCGCACTCCTTCAAGGAACCCGCAGAGCCGTCCCTCACCGAAGACGTAGGAAAACGGTACCGGTATCTCGTGTTATATGCTGATCTCTCCCAGTACTGTAACCCACAATGATGTATATTTTTGCTGCCTCAAACTGATTTAAGTTTTTTGCTTCCCATCCAAATACCATCATCATTATTATTATCCTTTTATTTATTTATCTATTTCACGTCTTTTTGGACCCAAGTTATGGTCAGTCTCTCACTTATTTTTTATAGACCTATTAATAATAAGGAAGGAAGAGAGAGACTTAATTATTTTTTTCTTTTTCTTTTTTTTCTCTTTCTTCCTTTTTTGTTGTATTTATCTCTGGAATGAGACGTATTTGGATGAACAATTATGCACATCAAGAGACGGACTGCATATATTTTCCATGAGTCATTTTGATACTAGGCTCAGCTGAGGTACAGTACTGGTATGTTCATATGTTTATATTTTGATATTCAGCTCACAAGCTCATATCCTCGTTTCTAATAGACCACAATATTTTATTTGTGTGTACATTTAGTTTCCTTTATTATCTTGAGCGGTTCTCCATGTTTATATCTGGATATTGAAGGCAGGGATTTTAGTTTTTCTTTAGTTGTGACTACTGAAACATTTAACACTCTAAGGAGCAGTGTGTGTTCTTTCTTCTTACATCTCGTTTGGGGAGAGGTAATACGGGGAAGGGGGCATGATGTTCATTTTTTTTGTATGTTTAACTTATTATTTTGTATTAATGGGTATGTGTTAGTGTCAACAATGTCCTGCGGATGCTTTAACAGCAATCAATTCCTTGTTTACTTCTGATTATGGTTAATTCAGTGCTGACCAGGAGTAATGATGATATTACAGTGAACTGCATTAGTTGGAACACCAAGGTAGGTAATTATATTATCAAACGTAATAGAGTTTTATCCCATTTGAGAAGTCTTGATGTTAATATCGCTTTCCTTCAAGAAACCCATCTCACGACCTCCAACCATAACAGATTATGCAAAGGGTGGGTGGAGCAATTATATCACTCCAATTATCAAAGCAAGTCTAGGGGAGCTGCAATTCTTGTCAATAAGAATACTCCTTTTATTATGCAATCTGTCACTGCAGACCACCGAGGGAGATATGTTGTAGTCACAGGTACCCTGTATAATATACCTATAATTTTGGCTAATGTATATGCACCGAACCGGGATGATGCACAATTTCTGAACACATTTTTATCCTTATTACCCAACTTAAACACACGCAGGCTTATTCTAGGGGGTGACTTTAATTGTGTATTACATCCAGTATTAGACCGCTCCTCTAGCACCCCTTACAATATAACAAGATCAGCGAAGGTTATTAATTCCTTCCTTCAAGTATACAATATGACTGATCCCTGGCGTTTCCTGTACCCTGATTTAAGACGTTATTCATTTTTCTCCCCTGTGCATCATTCCTACTCGCGGATTGATTATTTTCTAATTGACAGCCAGTTGCTGACCTCAGTCAGAGATTGCAGGTATGAAGGCATTGTCATTGCTGGTCATGGGCCTGTAGTTTTGCAAATATCCTTCCCTAAGAAAGTTGTTCGGCGCCCGTGGTGCTTCAACAATGCTTCACTCAGTGATGAAGGGTTTGTTAACCACATAAATACACAAATAGATTTTTTCTTGTCCACAAATGACACACCAGATGTTAGCAAATCTATTCTTTGGGAATCGCTTAAAGCTTTTCTAAGAGGAGTGATTATTTCATACATCAACTGGGAGAGAAGGAGCAGAAAACAGCGCCTTAAAGATCCAGCAATTAGTGATTTGTGTAATAGATACAATTTTTCACCTGCAACATTAGCTCGTACATTCTGGTTTTGTCCGAGACTCTCAGGTTACTGGTCCTCTATATTCGATGCCCTATCCAAGATATTTAAAAGACCAATAAACCCAAACCCTCTCACAGCCATATTTGGTATTCCATGTGAGGATGATCATCTTCCTAGGGCACAATCTGATCGCATTGCTTTTGTCACCCTCTTAGCGAGAAGAATAATTTTACTTAATTGGAAACAGGCCTTAATTGACCCGCCCTCCTACAAACACTGGGTTAGAGATACACTACAACTCCTGAAACTAGAAAAGATTAGACTGGCTCTACGACGTCCTAATGATAATTTCAGCAGGACCTGGCAACCTTTTATTAAATACCTGCTCGAACAAACATGAGGTTTTGTACTATATGTCATCTATATATTGTCATTTATTATTACTGAAAGCCACATGATTGTTCCCTCACACACACCTTAAGCTTTGTCTTTTTTTTGTTTTCTGTTTTTTGTTTGTTTGTTTGTTTGTCTGTCGGTTTGTTTTAATTACTCTTCTTGATGATACAATGTCTACTCATTTCCTCTTATTTTTTCTGCTTGTCCCCTGGGGTGGGGGGTGGGGGGTTTGTTCTTGCATTTCCGTATATATTTTGTCACATTTTCAATTGTGAAAATCAATAAATAAAGTGTGGGGGGGGGGGGGGGGGAGTTAGACTCAGTAAAACTTACAAGTTCTCTCTCACATAATTACATATCCTTCATTTAAATTCATCGTTCACCATCATCTTTCATTCATGTCGCTATATCGAGTAATAATCTCTTGAATTCATATTGCATTGTATCATTACATTTATTTATACATCATTTATTGGTATTGTGTAGTTAATAAAATCCATAAAACTCAATCAATGGTGTATGTCTATTCTTTGAAGTAATGCAGGGGATCTATTGAACCGTAGAGTCATGAACTTTAGATATTTGACTGATTCAGAAATGTATTGATTTATTTATTATTATGATTTATTGATTTATTAATTGGCTAATCAAACAACCAATTAAGTAAAAATCTTTTCCTTCTTACGAAGGTGGTGCCCCTGATTGCGAGAGCTATTTTTAATATCTTTTAATATCCATAATTCGCTACAAAGGGGTCAAGTAATTTATTTGCAAATGCTTTAAAGAAGTCAATTGTAAACCCGTTAGGGCCTGGGGCTTTTCCTTCTGGAAGCCTAGTCAGAGTATCTAGCACCTCTTGTTTGGATATTTTGTCTTCAAGTCTAGTCTGAGTTTCTTCTGGCCTCCGTGGAAGATCCAGGCTATCTAAAAAGTGCTCCGTGTCATCATTCTTCTCACCCTGTGAAGGCCTGATTGATGTGTTCCAGGCTGAAATCAGCCCCAAATGTGAACATTTTTAAATCCTGGTTAAAAACACTTCTCTTCTCCTGTGCTTATGATTGAGCTCTTTCAAAGCTCTTGAAATTTTAATCTTTCATTTGCACTGTATGTCTTTTTCATTATTTTAAAGCAAATCATTATTTTATGCTGTAACCTTATATTTAATGCTCTATTCTAGTGTAGTTTTTTTCTGTCCTTCTATTTTAGCTGCCTTGCTTTGCCTTACTATCTCAAAATAAAGAGAAAGATCCTCACAATAATGAAAAAGTATCTCAAAAAAATAACTTACTATCTCATAATTATGACTTGCTAACTCAAAAAAACGACTTACTAACTTAATAATGAAAACGTATGGGGCGCCCAGATCTCCTCGTCGAGCGGGTGCCCCTGTGTGCTTAGACGGTCCTCTGCAGTTGCCGTGGGTTCCAGTCCGGCCTGCGGAGTGCAGACTGTTTACTGCGTGTCTTCCCCATTTCTCTCTCCCCCCTTTCCTGTCACTATAAGTTGTCCTATAAAATAAAAAGCATAAAAGCCCCCAAAAACAGCCTACTTAAAAATAATAATTATAAAAGTATCCAAAAAATAATAGAAAGCCTTCCACTACAATACTAGATATTGTTTTGACAACAAGCTGAAGGTGTGGTATGGGGTATTGCATATATTTTTGATATAAAAAGTATTGTCTGGTGTCTGGTGTATCTAGTAACAGATTTCTGTATATATGGGAAACATGCCTTTTATTTGGTAGTTAATGTTTAATTATATTAATAAAGTAAGTTTCTATGTTCGTTGGAGCATTTTTAATTATATTCCAGTCTGTATGGTTTGTGATGTAATTCCTTATCTGACAATACAGAATATATAAAGAATACAGAACAACTGGTCAATAACCCTCAGGTTTCTGCCTGCCCATCTCTTAAAAGTGATATCTGTTGTTGAGGGGGGGAAATCCGGATTTCCAGCAATCTGCATAGCCCTTGGGAGGGCAGTTGTCCCTCTAATTCTCTTTTGGACTGTTGACCATACTTTTAAGATGTGTTTCACCCATACATTTTTGATTGAAAGCTGAGAAGCATTGATGGAGTCTTTCTACCAGAAGCAATAGATTGTAGATTTACAGCTCGTCTGACATTATTGGTGCCCTGCCGTCCGGTTATGAACCCTGTTTGATTAGAGTTAACTAATTTCCGGATGTATCTTTGTATTCTATTTGCCAAGATAGAGGTCAGGATTTTTAAATCCTGGCAAAGCAAACTTATCGGCCGATAACCCGTACATTGAGTGAGGTCCTTTCCATCTTTGTGTGTAACTGTGATAATTGCCTCTGACCAGGTTTTTGGGGGGTCCCTTTCATCCAGTGCATAATTATATACCCGACATAAAATTGGGGCGAGTTCGTGAACAAAAACGTTATAATATTCCCCAGAGTATCCACCGACACCCGGGGATTTACTGTTCTTTTATTTACTAATACTATCTATTATTTCCCATACTGTTATGGGAGAAGATAGCATCTCTGTCTTATCCTGTGATAATCTATTAAATTGGATCGAGTCCAGGAGTTCTGTTATTTTCTCCTCCTTCCCTATTAATTCTTGATTTTCATATAATTTTTTATAGCATGCCTCTGCTACTTCTTTCGGTTGTGAGGTAATTCTATTTGTGTCGGGGTGTTTAATTTTAGGTACCACACGGTTCGATTGAGCTTTCCGTAACTGAAAAGCCAATAACCTACTTTATTCCCCATTTCATAATATTTTCTTTTCACAAATCTGAACTGCTTTATATGTGAGTAAATCATCAAATTTTTGTCTCTCCTGTTTTAATAATTCTAATGTACTCCCTTTTCTTGATATTTTGTGTTCTTTTACTAATAATTTCAATCTCCAGTTCAAGTCTCCTGGCTTCTCTTTGTTTTTTATTCTCGACGTAATTTGAATGACATGTCCCCTCACAACAGCTTTGGCACCATCCCATAAAATAGATTGAGTAACATCTCCACTATCATTTATATCAATATATTCTTTTAGCCTGTCACGTAATTCCTGTTGGATAAGGGGGTCATTCAATATTGAGACGTTGTGTCTCCAGTATCTGAATTGTTTTTCTAGACCTAAGTTTATTTTCATCTTAATGGGACCATCATCTGACAAAGTTATGGGTTCTATCTTGCACTCTGTCACTCTATGCACATCAGCCTTTGAAACAAGAAACATGTCTAATCTGGAGTAACTCCATAGAGTGTATAAAAGAAATGGACGTAACATCCGTGACGTCACCCATTGGTTTGTGGACTGCTGCTCGGAAGCCAATAGTTTTGAATCTAGGCAGCACCATCTTGAAAGTTTCAGGTGCATGCTGGGAAAAATAAAAACACGGATTCTACTTATATGGGCATGAGGGCCAACGGCTGAGCGGGGAGGTTGCGACTGGGTGCGAGGGCTGGATCTCAAGGAAATTGGTCAATCAACCTGTCAATCACGACGTAGCCACGCCCTAATGCATACCCTGCTTTATCGTCAAATATAAAATCAGGGAGGCCAAAATTTCACTAATGAACATCATACTGCATTGAAGAAGGCTTTAAACTAGCGATTGAGATCATAAACACATTTTGAAAACGTTTGCAGAGGTTAGAAATCAAGTGAGAAGTTGGTGAATTCTCCATCTCAATACAAGTGTATTGAGACGGAAGTCCTTTTGACATCAAAACGGTCGCCCCCTGGTGGCCTTTTGATAGAATGCAGTTCTAAGTTACTTCCGCGTTGACTTCATTTCAGAGGACCAGAACTCCCCGCCTGAGTAACTCCCATGAACTTGGGACCTATATGTATAGTCTCTGTCTCGGATGATGATATCACCATACATCAAGCAGGTATCTCAGCAGGTAGTCGGTCCATACTTAAATTTAGTACACAATTATAGTCCCCCCCTAACCACTATGATTCCCTTCCCTTCATCTGCCAGTTTGGAAGCTATTTTCTTAAAAAAAAAATGGGACAGTCCTCATTTGGTGCATACAAGTTCAAAAATGTAAATCTATTTTCCCCCAATCGTACCTTTCACAATGATATATCTGCCTTCCTTGTCTTTCAATACTTTTTCAATACAGTTAAAAAAAACATTCCTTCTAAATAGGATAGCAACCCCCGCTTTTCCTCCCTCCTGCATGAGATGCACTGTATATTTGTTCCACCCAGTCCCTCTTTAATTTCAGGTGTTCTGCCTCAGAGAGATATCTTGTAACATTGCAGCTGAACATTGTAAAGCTTTAAGTTGGTTAAGTACTTTCTTTCTTTTAATTGGATTTCAGAGACCTTTTATGTCGTAGCTAACTGCAGTCAAACCATCCATATTACACTTCTTTTAATCCTTACTGTCATGATGCTTAGGTCAACTTATAAATGTCAAGTGCACCATCACCTGTTGTAAAGGTCCTATCAGTTGTCAAGGAAGTAACACAAAAAAGAACCGAAACTATGTACAATTTCCAATAAAGAACATCAGAAAACAGACACAACAACCTGGCTTCCAAGTACTCAACTGGCCTGTCTCCAGTAGTGGCCAGTCCCCATGTAGAATTGGGCAGAGGGTGGCGGGAACCCTCCGGGATAATGTCACATTGTGCGGCAGACCCACTCCGTCGGGTTAACTGCTGCGGCCCTACAGTGGCTGAGTGTAAATCACCCATAATGAGTCAATTGCAGCTGATGCCACAAAACAAAACGACCAGATAATATGCTATTGTTACATTCTGGACTCAGCAAAGTGTAAATAAATATAAATGAGAGAAATATAAAGGTTTCAAAAAAAAAAGAAGAGAAAAAAAAGATATGTATATATAAAATATATATAGCCCATCAACACCACTGTAATTGGAGAGTAATAAGACCATTTAACTTTAGCCCATCTAACAGTAAATTATTCATAGCAGACTAAATAAAATGGAAAAACCTTACTTTTTGCACAATATTCCCAGTCACTTCAAGGGAAGAAAAACCTGCAGTCTTCTTCTGTAAACATGCTGACATTCCGCTCCCCTCGGTTGGCGACCCGTGTCAAAAATTACTCCTCAAAAAGTGGAATATTTGTCAGTTTTATGAGCCAGTTTATAAATGAATCAGCCATGCTTTTATTAGTCAGCTCCTGTCCATAAGAGACTCAGGTGTAGTTAGCTGAAGTTAACTGATTTCTACCAGTGATGACTTACTCTACTCTTCTTTGAAAAAAAAACCCAACACCTTTATGTCTATGTTGTGTGGGGAAGCAAACATCAAACCAAGAGACTGTCAGCCAAAAGCAGACCAGTCCTCTCTACAGTAACAACCAAATGAAAACTAACCACTCTCCTCATCTTTTCACTTTTTTAATAACATAGCATTAACACTTGTTAACAGTTAGCTAACTGAACAGTCTGTGTAGAGACAAACATAAAGGCGACAAAATACTAATATTTAGTTTCAGCAAGTTAAAATTGTCCTGAACATCTAGTGACAGTGTAGACCACCTTAAGCTTCCTGGTGTCTGTCATCAACCGAGTCAGCAGTGCAGTGTGCACGCGTGCGCGTACGTGTGTCGGTGTCAGTGAAAACATGGGGCAGAGTTTCATTGATTTGGAATTTTAATGAAGCACTAACGCAGCGCGGATAAAGTGGATAATAGAGTGATGTACTGATTATTGACATATGGTAAAAGTGTGTGTGTGTTTGTGTATGTGTGTGTGTGTGTGGGGGGGGGGGGGGGTAGTTCATTATTATTTTTTGTCAACGTGAGGAATAGCAGCGTAGCGTGAGTGCGGTCATTTGCGTGACTCACTCTGTGTTAAAGCAGCTCTGGATGATATGTAAGACTATAAAGACTACAAATAAAAAGATACACCCCTCCCTCTATTTGCAAATCTACAGCAATTATGGAACTGTCTGCAAAGCTTATTGCCAGAGAAACCTTAAAAAAAAAGTTAACCTCATACCTAACATTTATACAATTATCCATCAGGCATGTCTTCCTAACCCATACATGGTCTCAGCTACATTACATGCATCTATGATAACTTTGTCATGCTTTGTAATGTTTGACCTGGAAGTGCCATCTGAAAGGTTCAATGGGTTCAGCAGTTACACTATGATATAGACAAAAGAAATGCATACATGGGACTTCATGGCTTTAAAAAGATATGATTGCAAGATTGTGTGTTTGACTGTAAAGCTGTGAAGTTGTAATCCTAGACTTTGGTCCCGCCCAAACTGCTGTGTCTGCTTCCTAACATGTTAATCATTTATAGTGTCATATGAGGAGCAGTAAGCTTTCAGCTACATAAAAGCTGATAAGAAGTTATAATAGGGCAATTGCACAGTAGTGAATATTGTCTGCCTGGTTTAGATAAGCTAATTAGTTAGCAGAATTCCCTTATCACCTTATATGATTTATTTGATAGGATGTTGGTGAAGTACAGGGAGAACAACCAGAGATTTGTCATTTAAATTAATAAAGCCAGACCTCATAGATCAGCACATGACCTTATTTTCCATTGTTTTTATTTATTTTAATGTCTCATTACTCTCAAAACGGTTGGTTGGGAAACATCAGACTTTTATAGTATATGCTCCCTGGTGTTGTAACCATGAAGTCAGACAGGAAGTAGAAGTCATAAGAAAAATGGTATCTGCATTTTATCTCACATGGTATAAGATGTCCATTTTCTTGCTTTCCATAAAATAGTATTATGATTATCAGTTTATTTATTCATTATTCAATTTTCACTGCATTAAGATCTGTGTTTGACAAATGATTTTGAAGTTTTGTATTGTATAATATTAATATTATAATATTAAATCAAAGTTGCTCATTTTTTTGTGATGGAAGAAGTCTGAACTTACCTGACTCAAAAGTTGGGTGAGGTCTTCATTACCCACTTTAATCCGGCCTGAAGCGGGTGTCTGGAAGCGGATCTCTTTATTTTCCCCCGTTGTGAAGATAAGGTGGCCATTGTCTGACAGCATACGAGGCCTACAAAGTCAATTCACCAAAATTTCATCAACCTAATTTGTGCTGATAGTTTGTACAGAGCAACTGTATATCATAGGAGTAGGACATGCTTTTAAATGCATAATTGAGATGAAATCAAAAGTTCTATTATGATATTCAGAAAAATAATAATTTCCCCTTATGTTCTTGAGTCTATGATGTCTATGATTATTGGGGCCCCTGTTTAGAGGGACAGAAGCTACCTCCTCTCGGGACAAGTACGCAGTATTTTCATCTTTAAAGAAAATAACCTCCATATGAACAGTCTTGTTTTCTTCATTTTCATAATTCGTTACGCATCATATATTTGTAACTAGCACACACATGCAAGTAAATCAAAAGCTCACATTCCACAGCATAAAATTTTATATTAATAAACATGGGAGATGAATTTGAAACAATTTTTTGGCTCTAAACAGACCTTGTCCTCTCCAAAACTGAAAACACATTGGAAATTTAGAGAAAGACCTGACTCAAATATCAGTATTACTGTTTAATATAAACCAGCCCCGTGTAAACCAAAGCGTTTTTTTTTTGCTCCCATATAACAGAATGACATACAATATGAGTGATCATTTTACGTTCATCAGTGTTAAAGACACTGATGAATCCCATCTTACTGGTCATTATTAATGCTCCTCTTGTTTCGTCTTTGTGCTGTGTCCCTTGGCTCTCCTTGCAGTCCCACCAGAAGGAAAAAGACTATGAAAAACAGCCTCAAGAGCTGCAGTGTCCCAGCCATGGGGAAGAGTTGTGTTGCTTAGACACTCTAAACAATTTTGCTGGGATTTAATGTGCTGCCAAACTCTTATGCTCACAGCCAAGACTTTGACCTCATGGCACACCATAAAGTACATCTCAATTTCCTAAAACTGGTTAACTTTATTATCTGAGTGACAGTGTCGCTCACATGATTGTAGGAGATGAGTAACTGTGTGGATATGTGAGTGCTTTGTAGACGGCAGTGGTAGTTTAACATTGTGCAGATGACTATAAGATAAAAATGAACCTTGCAGTTAGTGACCCATAAAAGGCATCATAAGAATATGATGGAAAAATGTATTATACTCATCATCAACCATATACGATAATACATTTAAAACAAATATTGAAACTACTTTCAGAGTAATTTAGTCAAAAAACTTATTCAAAATAATTTTTACCAAATTTATCAACAATGAAAATCTAACAAACTTAGTAAATAGTGCAGTTTCAAAAAAATTATTTTGGCTAACGTGTGGGAATAACATTCTTGAAGTGCTTCAAATATTCACTGAAAATCCATCCAGTTTATCAGAATGATACAGTGTCATCAAAATAATAGACCAGGAAAAATGTTGATGAGTGACACTATGACAACCATTTCAATGATTTCAAATTGTAGGATTTAACTCACTAACAATATAAATTAATACATTACAGTAATATCTAAAAATGTACAATAAAATATCAGTATGAGTATTCTTTTTGCTATTTAATCTTTTGTCAATATTACTGCATTATTTTATGTCATATTTAAAGGTCTTCTTATTTAATCATTTATTGTTTACGGTTAAAAATCCCTCAATTCTTCTGACTTTGGCCACCTCTAGCAGTAGTATCAGCAGGCTCAGTATTAGGCTTTTGTCGTTGTTTTTGTTATGTGAGGAAGGTTAGACAAAGTGTCAGTGGGAGATTTATTCAAACTCAGGTACCGTACCTGAGTTTGAATAAATCACCTTTTGAGCATGCCTCCTATCATCTGAGGTAACCCTAACCCCAAATCAAGTTTCTACAAAAATGAAATGAAAACAACTTACAAATCAAGGATTCAACTTCTGTAAATCAGGCTAGCAGTAGCATGAGACTCCAATGTTCACACAAAACGTCATCCTCACAGGTAAGAGCTACACACATTTTACAAACAGTAGCCATGTCAACAGCAGTTATGTAAATTTTGCCAGTGGCATCAGGCCACCTGAGTGACCCACCACCTTCCTTTTAAATATCATCATCATCAACCTTTATTTATTTTCTCGGGGTTACATTGAGGGGTGACCCTCATTTTCAATGATACCAAGAAAACAGCATAAATACAGAAATAAATTCCTAATTAAAACAATAACATTCAAAAGTATTGTAATTTAAAAGGCGTTAGAGCATAAAACAATGACTAAAACAGCAGAAATACAGTCAACATTCAAAAACTTTAACAAAGCTGTCAACTTTGAAGGAAGTTGAGCGGGCCCAAGCATTCTTCCCCTAGAAAATATTTAACAGAGTAGAAGATGTCTTTTCCTGTATTCTGGTGCCTTTTAACAGGTGTTTTGACATTTTGATTTGACTATACTGTGAGAAAAATGATGGGTACATTTTGTAATTACATCCAGAGGAAGTGTTTGGCCCCAGATCACATATTAGAAAATATTAAAAAGTATAGAAATTGATGAATCTATATGTCACAGCTGTGACATATGGCAAATTCTGATTTTATTTTTGGGTGGCCTATGCCTTTACAAATAAAAGACAATGAATTTGAGGGTCCAATGTTGATTTACAGTTTGAAAGTAAGCATAGCATAAGATGGTTCACCTGGGAACGGTATGATATTAAGTTATCACATTTTCAAATACATGATGTTCTCCTGACTTTATTGGTCATACAGGACACCTTGACTGACATGTTTAACATTCAATATTCCCATTGAAAAATTATTCTAAACTGTCAAATCCCTTTCATCACTCACCACAGCAAAGGATCTCTGTCCTGTCCCTGCATCCTGCACCTGTCTCTGACTCACTCTCATACACCTAGATGTCAGGAGAGGAGGTTAAGTTAATTATTTAGTGAGCAGTATCTATTCTTTCACGTTTATAATCAGAACAAATGATACTGAATATAAATACTGAATGTAAATACAACTGACTATAAAGTATCAGTCTGTGAAACTGGAAATTTACCCAAAGCCCTCAGCAGCAGGTCAAAGATTACTCCTCAAAAAGTGGAATATTTGTCAGTTTTATGAGCCAGTTTATAAATGAATCAGCCATGCTTTTATTAGTCAGCTCCTGTCCATAAGAGACTCAGGTGTAGTTAGCTGAAGTTAACTGATTTCTACCAGTGATGACTTACTCTACTCTTCTTTGGGAAAAAAAACCCAACACCTTTATGTCTATGTTGTGTGGGGAAGCAAACATCAAACCAAGAGACTGTCAGCCAAAAGCAGACCAGTCCTCTCTACAGTAACAACCAAATGAAAACTAACCACTCTCCTCATCTTTTCACTTGTTTAATAACATAGCATTAACACTTGTTAACAGTTAGCTAACTGCAGGCCCGTCGCAACAGGACAGGCAAACCAAGCAATTGCCTGGGGCCCCGAGCTGGCCGGGGGCCCCCAGACAACGACTGGTTTTGAATTGAATGCAACGACAAACTGTGTGCGCGTCCCTTTAATGCTGTGATGGTCAATGCAGGAAAGTGCAGCGACACTGTTATCGGAATCCCCCTCAAGGGGGCCCCCCACACTGTACCTATGTTCCCCGGGACCTATGTTCCTAGTTCGTAGTTGAAATATAAACAGCAGCAGTGTTCTTTTTAAACCAACAAAATATAACCTCTTAATACACGCCGCTATTTTTTATGTTTTTAGCCTAAACGACGTCATACACCGCTGGAAACCTCAGACTATTGGCTAAAAGGTTATCAACTTCATTTCACTGAATATTTCCATAGGCTGGAACAGCTGTCAATCAAAGCCACGTTGTCGTTGGTCACATGTCCTCATTGGCTTTGGAGGCATGTACTGCCTGAGCACTGATTGGCTGGTGAGTGGTGTCGTCAGAAGCAGAAGAGGCTCACGGTTGTAAACATCTAGTCACGTGTACTCTGAGATGGACGTGCAGGTCCGGAAATGACGTAAACGGACCGCATATGGTTTGTTATTTGTGTTATTACGTTACGTGTTAGACTAAATAAATGTTGACATATTGAGGAAAATATTCCAGTTTTATGGAAACGGATTTCATATTTCAGCAGAATGGATACTTGGCGAGCTGTACATAAAGTCCTGAGTCATAAGATGATCGTTGTGGATAAAGGGAAGACTTTGAAGGTATGTAGGCATTATAGCTGTTAGCTTACTTTAGCTGAGTGGCTAGCCGAGCTAACCGCTAATACTATTACGGCTGTGAGCAACCATACAATGTGTGAGTGGTCTTGAATGAATCAGGACAATCTAAGCTTTCTAACATTGCACGGAATGAATATATGAGTTTAAGGTTTGCTGTTTAAAACATTCAGAAGAACGTGTAGCTACCTCTTAACATCCATCCCGTCCCGTAGACGGAACAGCGTGTTTTAAGAGGATAAACTGCTCTTCATTCACAGGAACATACACTCTGCCTTTTCACTCTAGAATACGGTGTGTAATGTGTGTCTATGTGTGTGTAGTGTGTGTGTTTAATCCAAGACATGATGTAGTCATGCATTGGAGTGGAGGAATGTTAGCATTGATGTGACAGGTACAGAATTACGAGTTGGTTTTTTACATTGATCAGAGTCAACTGACTCACTTGCGTTGCTGCTGCCTCTACCGCTACTCGTTTTTTGTTTTCAAACGACCCATCGACGCACAGTTTTTGCGTCAACGTATTTTTTGCGTCAGCGTAATCGATTACGTCGACGCGTCGCCCCAGCCCTACTTTGAAGCTGATAAAGACATATATGAGGTCCACCATGAGCCAAGAGAGGCTCACAGGACTGGCCGTTATGTCAATTTAGCGTGATGTTCGCTGGTCTTTGGACATGGAGGACATTGTGGTTGCCTTTGCTGAAGCCAAGGATCGCAAACAGCAGATGTAAATATTTTGCATATTTTTTAAAGGTTAATCTTATATGTGTGTGTGTTCTTTTATCTATGTTGGATTTTATATTTAATACCGAATTTGCACTTTGTTTATATGTTGATTGCAAATGTTCAAATGAAATAAGTAAAGATACTATGTGTGCAGTAGCCTATATGCAACATTTGTAAGCAGTATTTGTTAAGAAATATTTTATTGATATGTGTGGTTGAACTTCAACAGTGTGTCTATGCTGTGGTTCCTGTAGGCTTTGGGCGGGCGGGGCGTAGGTTTATTTTGCTGTGGTCCAGGGGGTGTCGGCGTCGGTGGGCGGTGGTGGTGGGGGGGCCTCCAAGTTCATTTTGCTTGGGGCCCCCAAATTCCTTGAAACGGCCCTGGCTAACTGAACAGTCTGTGTAGAGACAAACATAAAGGCGACAAAATACTAATATTTAGTTTCAGTAAGTTAAAATTGTCCTGAACATCCAGTGACAGTGTTGACCACCTTAAGCTTCCTGGGCCCTGTTCCATAAAGCAGGATTACCAAATAAACCAGGCAAGCTTAGCATAGTTCAAGCTCAATTACCACGGCAACTTATGCTGGCAAACTAACCTGGTCCGGACCAGGCTAATTGTCAGGCTTAGCTTGAGTTGCTGCTTAGCCTGAAAAAAATAGATGATTTAATATATTATGTGGCTTCATTAATCACCATCATTTAAAAAGAAAATCAAAGTTCATATAAAGTTGACTTAATAATGATCAAATGTATATGTGTGTGTGTGTGTGTGTGTGTGTGTGTTTGTGTGTGTGTGTGTGTGTTCATAATATCTCACATTGAGGCATATGATTATATGCTTAGTAAATCTAAATTACCCTGACAGAATAGTAGCCTCATAGATATTGAACAACTGCAAAAATATTTGGACAAGAGATGTAATATTTATATATGCCTTTAACTGAGGAGGAAGAAGCAGAGGTCAGAGTTCAACCAGTTCAATGAGCCTGAAACCAAGAGAAATACAGGTGAGCAGACGCTGCAGGCCCACAGACTTACAGCTGAGTAAGTATGTTGCTTTGCTTGCTTGTATTATTTGTGATACCTGGTGCAAACCATTGTGAGTGAATAACATCATTGATCACCCCTCTTCCGACTTGTGCTGGTCCATGTGTGACACGTGCCAGTACATGTAGGAGAGCTCGAGGAAAAACTGGTCGACCATTAAGGTGGAGCCACAAGCTAGACTGTACAACCTTTTCTCAACCAAAGACTATGCACCCTATCATCAGCGTGATTTTGCAGCATCACAACATCATTGACGGAGGGTAGCGAAAACGGATGGACAGGCTGTGTGGAGGCTTACTGACGTACCATGGAGGAAGAGGAAGTTGCTGCTTGTTTGGCTGCAAAATCAGCCATTGCATTTCCTCGTGAAATAGGATCACATCCAGGGACTTGACATCGAGAGAGTAAGGACAAGTAAGTACCTGGGTGTTCACTTAAACAGAAATCTGGACTGGTCAGACAACACTGACACTATTTACAAGAAGGGTCAGTGTCGTTTACACCTGCTAAGGAGACTGGCATCTTTTGGTGTGTGTAGACCACTGCTGAGATCCTTCTTCGACTCTGTGGTGGCATCAGCGGTCTCATATGCAGTGGTGTGTTGGGTAGGGGGATGTTCTGAGCGAGACAAGAACAGACTCAACAGACTGATTAAAAGAGCTATCTCAGTCTGTGGCTACCCCCTGGACCCTATAGAGGTGGTGGGAGAGAGGAGGGTTTTAGCCAAACTGTCCTCCATCATGGACAACACCTCTCACCCTCTGCATCTGACTGTGAGGCCTTCAGCAGCTCCTTCAGCGACAGACTAATACACCCCAAGTGTACATGTATATATATATATAAGTGTATATATATATAAGTGTATATGTGTATAAGTATATATATATATGTAGTAAGAAGGAGCATTTCCACAGGTCATTCCTTCCAACTACAGTCAGACTGTACAATGCTGCACTATAGTTGCACTTTAGGGTCCTTTATTTAGTTTTATAAAATTTAATGTTGTATATATACTATTTATTATTAGTTATAATTGCACTTTAAGGTCCTTTTTATGTAGTTTATCGTTTTTATTGTTGTATGTATGTGTGTGTATGTATATGTGTGTGTATATATATGTGTGTGTGTATGTATGTATGTATATGTATATATATATATATATTAGGGGTGTGATGATACACTCAGCTCACGAGACGAGACACGATATTGGGTTCACGAGATCGAGACGAGACGAGATTTTAACTCTATTTTTAAGAAAACGTCAATGAGGAAATACATGACTGTTCTTTTATTTGAAATTCACAAAATGGAAATTGAATTGAAATGTTTTAACTAATCATCTTGTAATGAATCACTTTAGTTCTACTTTCTAAATAAATAATTATCATATGCAGTATGCAGCACTGTAAAAGGTTTCCTCATATAGATACTTTATGGATGGATAATATTGGTATTTATGGAAATAACAACCATAAATACAAATATTAGATACAATCACAAATACCAAAAAGTAAATTATAAAGAGTAGAAACAATTCTAATATATAAATATAAATTAAATAAAGAATCCAATTATCACAAATTATAACATATTGCTAATAAAAAACACAGAAATAAAAGTAAACTGCACAAATCCTGTATCACATAAATACACAAGTAGAACACAATTGTGTTATAATTTGGTAGTGTGACTCATTTTCATTTTTGCATCAATAGGCTTCCAAAACTGCGCTAGATTATCTGCTCCTCCTACTTGCTCAGACCTGAGGTTAATTTACTACTGTTCCTCTCCTCATCTCATACTTCTGACTGAGATCTTCTCAACAGGTAGAACCTGTAACAAGGTTAATGATCCACACGTGACATTATAAAAAGAAGACATGACGTGCGAATGAGCGATAGAAAACCGATCGTCTTTTTTCTTTTTCTTTTTTTTGGTGCGCCCCATAATTTAGCTTCGCGAGACAAAATTCACTTCGACGAGAAATACCGTTGCGTCGTAGCACGAGATCTCGTCACATCCTTAATATATATATATGTATATGTTATAATTGCATTTTAGGGTCGTTTTATTTAGTTTTTAATTTTATTGTTGTATACATTTGTTTTCTGTTTTTTTTTAGCTTTTGTAGCAATGAATTTTCCCCACTGTGAGATCAATAAATGTATCCTTATCCTTATAGTGACAGCATGCTTTAAGTTCTGAAAAGCTTTGTGCATGTCATCAGTCCATTGAACCACAGGGGGAGCTGACTGCAGTGTGGCTGCTTGCACTACAGAGTCCATAGCCACATACTCAAAAATCCAGTGTCTGCAATAGTTCACCATCCCTAAGAATGAAAGCATGCCTTCTTTGTTCTGGGTGGAGGCATGTTGACCAGCAGTTTTCACCCTTTCTGGCGCTGTCCATCCCTCAGGAAGTGACCCAAATATGTGACCTCAGGTCTACAGTTTGGCCAGTGATGCTCTATGTCCACACTCAGCTAACCTCTGCAGGAGCAAGACTGAATCAGTTCGACACGCTTCCTCTGATGGAGGAAGATCTGTCAAAAGATCATCTGAGTACTGCACAAGTGTTGAACCCCCCAGGAGGTGGAGGTCATCCAGGTCTCTTTTTACCACTGCTGAGTACACTGTTGGACTCTCAACATAAACCTGTGGCAAACACCGCCATGTATACTGCTTGCCTTTGAACGTGAATGCAAACAGATACTGGCTATCTGGATGCAATGGTATAGACGAATTGGAATAGCACACCCCTGTGGACCAACAAACAAACAATGCTCACTCTCCAACCCCTCTTGTTAGTTTAGGAAATCATTAGCCAATACCTTATTCTGCTCCAAAAGGGTTAAAGGCTGCTGTGCAATGACAAATCAGGAGAGGGCTCATGGCAGATCTCAATGACGGACATGCTGGTGATGTTGTGGCAATTTTCTGAATGTTGGGCACTGTGAACAGTTTACTCAAAGATTCCTTATAATTTAAATATATTTAAAGTTTATATGTATGTATAGAATATTTTGTTATATTATAAAATAATATCTCTCAAAGACTGAAATTCAGATAGGCTTCTCAGAGGTTACTGAACTTTCTTTATTATGCCTCAATTGTAATATATATAAAAATGTAAAATAAGTGTAAAATCTCTGGAATAAAATAATGATAGAAATAATGTCTCTTCTGTGTTAGAAAAATCAACTTGTAAATAATAGCTCTCTTTTCAAGTCTTAGTGGACAAATAAATAAATGAATAAATAAATAATACCTCTTCTGTATTAGAAAACTCAGTCAACTTTGCTGAACTACTGTCACCTCGCACTGCCTTTTTATGTTTCTCTGTGTCCATATCAGCTATCACCTTTATTGGACACAGACACATATGTACCAGCTTTGCACACGGTGCACTCAGTCGCAGTTCATCTGTGAACGTGCATTTGCGCTTCGGCATCTTGAACGCTTCAGCTGCACCGCCGGTGTCTGCTGCTTTCTTGTTGTGAGTTTTGGAGATCCGCCCACAGGGCAGCCTCTCGGTGATTACATCACACACGCTAACCCAAACAATGACAACCGGGGAGGGGACACACACACACACATATACACACATAGAAGGAAAACCGGACGTTATCATCAATTAATAAGTACACCCAATTAATAAGAAACCTTTTACGGGACGTAAAAAAAGGACTTGTCCGGGGAAAAGAGGACGTTTGGTCAGCCTAACATGCAGCAGCAAGTACACCATCGCCTCGGAGGCCTGTACTACGAAGCTGGATTTTCTCTTATCGAGATAACTTCAGGGTTAACCCTGGGTTTTCCGTACTACAAAGCTGGTTCACTTCTTACCGGGGTAAATCACCATGGTAACTTATGCTGAACGGCTAACCTGCTCCGGAGCAGGTTATGTTCTGGATAAGAGATCAATGAGTACAAAAGCACCACCTCCTGACCAATCAGCTCTCTTAGAAAATGACCTGCCCATTCTTAACAGATCCTGTCAACATTGGTGCGAGGATCGCGAGAGGAGCGCTTAGGAGAGAAAGAGTTTTTAGGGATAGATGCAATTTTTTAATTGGCCAAAATATATATTTAAAAAATAATCATTGAGGCACGTGGGGGATATTATTCTGTAGGTTTGACATCCTGAGATCAAAGTGTCAGGGAGCATAATAACTGTATTTATTTATTGTAATTGTAAAAAATTGACGAAAATATATATTTGTAAAATAAGCCTTGAGGCACATGAGGGATATTATTCTGTATGTTATACAGTTGGTTTGAAATCATTCACTCAAATGGTTGAAACGCATAATAGGTTTGTATTTTGAATGTTGAATATTAAACTAACTTAATGTCGCTATGAAAGGAAGGGCACTGAGGAAGCGATCTGCCCGAAACGTCTGTGCTGTAATAAAGTGACATTGTGTGATCAGAGTGCTGTCCGTTTATATTGTCTGATAAATTAATATTGTATGATCTCGTGAATTTACACATTAACAGAGTCGGCAATTTTCTGCCAGCATTCCTTCCTGGCTTTTGCTGCAGCATCAGAGTTGCTTTTGGCCTGGATGATGTGTTTGAATTCTTCATATTTTTGAATAATAATTGTCTGCTCCTCCATGGTAAAGTAGTATGCTCTGCAGGGTTTCTCCATGTTTGTGATTGGTCAGACGCTGCAAACACCTCCCCTTTATGTGAGTGCGCAGAGATCCAGATTGGAAAACCCTGGGTTGATTTACCGAGTTGATAACCAGCTTCGTAGTACCGCTTATCCTAGACTGCGAATGTCTGGGTAAGTCAACCCAGGTAACGGAGAGATATCCTGGATAGGTGAATCCAGCTTCGTAGTACAGGCCTCCGGTCTCCAGTTGGAGACTGAATGTTTACTTTCCTGTAGCTCTGGGGCCTGTTTCAGAAAGCAGGTTTAGTGAAAACTCTGAGAGGGTTAAACCTGCTTCCTAAAACAGGCCCCTGGTCGTAAAATTCAACATCTTTCAAGTTCTTGCTGAGAGGGAATTTTTGCTTGACACTTTGCCCAATTGTACATTATAGCTGTGGCACCCGCACTCAAATTATCACCATGTCTTTGCTTAATGTTGGTCAACTCAATAGCTCTTGTCTGCGAAGCCACTTCCAGCATAGGAATATGATGCATCTCTACACGGGCAGAAATTTTCTCTTCGGCAGCTTTCAACTCAGCAGAGCAACTTTCAGGTCTTCCCGAGTGTGGAGATCTGTGGCCTGGAACTTTGCTTATATGAGAGAATGCATACATGCATTCTCTCATATAAGCAAAGTTCCAGGATGGATTACCTATGATTGTATTAACATTCATCTCAGCCATTTGCAGTTTCTCTTTCTCAAACGACCCCTCATATGGCCACTCTCTCTGTGTCCAGTCATTCATGAGGGAAGAGAACAAAAGCGCAAAATGCCATCATACTGGTGCATGTGGAGAAAACATGTATTGAGACTGTGTGTCTGTAAGAGTGTGTGCATGTGCCTGTGTCTGTGGATTATCAGGTTGATTTGTCTGTTCCACATTTTCACTGGTGTTTCTTACTTTACGACATCAGATACACATACAATTTCAACAGCATCTAGGACTCCAACTCCTCATTTACAATAGCAGCAGTGTTGGGTTTGAAGCTTGGAATAAACATGTATACACAAAATTACCGGCGCCAAGGCTCAAACAGAACCACGTTTCCCAAAGGATACAGAACAGATAGTCCGTAATCTTGATTTAAGCGAGGTGGAGTCAATTACTATCCCCCAAAACGTCTTTTCTTAAAGCTTAAACCTCCTGAGGGTCCCCCTGTGCCGAGTGCAGCCCAAAGCCGCCCCAGAAACCAAAATAGCCACAATGTGGCCCTAGGAAGGGTCGGAAACACCCACTCACAGTATGACCCTCCAACACCACACATTCTGCTATTACAACCAATCGTTGTCAATCACATTGATTCTGATACAGTATCCATGTTTTAGTCAAATGGATATTTCGTTTTGATCAATGTCAATTTATGGGCTTTCTTACTTTTGCCTTTGCCAGTTTGCAAAATTAAAATCAAAAAGGTTCTTTTATTTTGATCTGGTCAAAAACCGACATGGTAAGGCATAAAATTTAAAATTAGCACTTCCCCAGTCGTTATGTTGAGATCCTGCTTCGTGACGCCAGTTTGTTAGAGATTTTAATTATGCAGTCCATACATCAATGGAGAAAGTAGACAGGAGTCCAGAATGTCTTGTATTGAAAAGATTTATTTACTTGTTCTCCATTCTCCATAGTACATTCACCATAGTGCAAGTAGCCTTAATGGAAGTGTGTGTTATGATATGGACTCCATTCTGCAGGCTTGAGTCATTATATTTCTATTTCTGTAATTATCGCCACACTTTTTAGGAGTATCTTTTCACAAGACATATCATATTGTATGTGTATTAATCATCACACAGGAAAAATACTAACTTCAGATCAGTTATTTTCCCAGATCTCTTCTTTTTTATGACAATTATTTCATGTAAACTAACTTTTCCAGAGATTTAAACAAAGAAAGTTTGGTCACACCATAAAAAAATCCTTGTTCCAAATAAAAGAAAGTAATAATTAACTATTCATACATTCCTTGAAATAAAATATTGCATACATTCAAATATATTTCTCCAGCATGTTCTTTATGTATGTTCTCACGTATTCTATGAATGACCTTCAGCAGCTGGATTGAAGTTGCTCAGTTGAGCAATCAAAGCTTCAACAAATTGACACTAATATCAGAAGACATGGTCCTGTTTCTGAACTGGAATACAGATTCACAACCTACTAACAATGCTCTCAGAAGAATCTGTCTTGTCACCAAATATCAGATTCATAAGGCTTTAGATGCTTATGATGAGCCCTCAGATCACACCTAACATATGTCTATTCTACACTGAACTACCAATATTTGATATTTGTTTCCAAGACAATTAAGCAAAAGCTACTAAAAACGTCCCTTACTTTAGAAAAAAATTGTTTAAGTTTACATCTCGCTCATACAGATTGATGTTGTCTATACAATGTGTTTTCTTTTCTTTATATGTTATAGATGTTTTATATTTGAATATGTATAAAAGATTCAAATGATCTTTCCTTTTTCACAGTGACATGGTCATTAAACACATCCTTGCTGGCCTCAGATGGAAGAGCATGTTGGACAGAAATGGCTATCCACTGAACTCTCTGCACTTAATCACATAGCACTTTAGTAATGCTACTATCATCAGTGCTATTATTACAGTCAACTTATTTTGTGTTTGTTGAATACAAACAACAGCGAGGAAGTTGAATGTTTTGCACTTCAGAAGTTCATTTTATTGTTGACACATTGTATTTGTAAATTTGTATTGTGAAATTCATTTAAGATTAAAAAAGGGGGCAAAAATTTTGAATCATGCCTTGATGCAATGGGATACACCAGGGATCACACGGAGTAAAGCCTCATGCAAGCAAAGTTGTCAGAATTTCGAAATCAATATTCATCTCGGAAACTGTGCAACAACAAAAACTGCAATTAATTGGATCGTACATAATGTATAACTCATTCAATGGAGTTCTACAAATGACCTGTGGAGGGCAGTAACAACTTTGCTGCAAATTTCACCACAAGATTTTCTTTTTTACAATGGAGCCTCTGCGGGTACTCGAGCTTTACAGTGGGATAGGAGGGATGCATTTTGCTTTAAAAGGTAAGACACTGATATTTGCTAATTTGTTTGACTGTAAATTAAGCTTAAACCAACTGGAGATAGATTATCTCTGATTTACATAACGTAATTCTTTTATAGGAGCACATTAACGAGCAGTCAGCCATTGCACACGAGTTTCTCCCCGCAGTGGGGCTGACTAGTGTGGTACTGGGCTCTAAACTTGCAGTAACAGAGGATACAAGTTAATGTAAGAGAAGTGTTTAAAACCCAAACGATGACATGGTTGTTTTTGCTTGGAAATACGCCACGTGTTTGGTTGTATGAGTTATCCTGAAAGCCGCATGATCAGCCGTTCAGCTATTCCCTCTCTGTGTTCGCTATTAGCAGCTCTCAACGTTCACAAACAAAGGTAACCAATTGATTTGTAAAACGAGCAATAACACTGAATGTAGCCTAGATCCAAGTGCAGTTAGCCATAATGCCTATTCCAAAGGAGATTCCATCATCGCAGCTAAAGAAAGCTGCGCTCGGCTCAAGCTTTACTATCATCGTTACTCTGACCAGGATTGAATAGGTGACAGTACATCGAATACGAAAGCAGCCCAGAAAAGTCGATTGTTGTAAAGAAGATACTATCGGAGGATGCATTTCCAGGACCACAGGTTTTTGCGACAGCGCCACCTAACGAATTGGATGACCCGCGGCTGAAGACCGCATTTCTAGGACGCACGTTTTAAAGTTTATTCCACCAAAAAAGTTTACTCCTGCAAAATTCCTACACTTCACTGAAATAGTAAACGGATAACATAATCACTACTAGGTTAACAGAAATATTGGTAACACTTTAAACATTAAACAATATTACGACTGAGAGATATTAACTAAGATTAGTAAGTAGCTGATAAAGACTTGATGGTATTGTGTAAAAAATAAAAATAAATTCTCTATTCTTACCTTTGATGATCGACTGACCAAGGTAAACCAAGTTATAGAATCAATTATTTCGTGGGAATTGATTTTTGAGTGTATTGAGAGATAATAATAATAATACATTTTATTGTGTTTATTATGTTTGAGTTATTGAGTGCTTTTAACAATAGGCTACTCAAAGATGCTTTACAGAATCAAACGAAATGAAAAACAAAACCATACAGAATAAATTAAAAAAACATCAAAACAATCAATCACTGAACAACAGATATTATATCAGTTCCATTAAATACATACAAGATAAAGATACAATTAAAGCTGCAAGCAGCGTTGGGTGACCCTTGTGCACGTCGGGCCGTGGCGAAGTGGAAAGGTTTCTGTTAGGGGCATTGAGATGGTTCATTCCCAGGCTTTTAGATATACATTACACACTCACACAAATTCACACACACACTCACACTCTCTCCCGCCCTCTGTCTGTCTGTGTAGACATATAGGGCCCTATCTTGCGGTCGGCGCACAGCAGATGGCGCGCGTGGCGCATGTGTCTTCGTTAGTTTCTCCTGGCGCAGTTGTCATTTTCTCGTCCTGCGTCCACATTGTCTAAATAGCAAATGCACTTACACCAGTCTGTGCGCCTATGGGCCTGTTTGTCTCAAAATGAGGTGTGCTCAGGAGCATTGGTGGTGTTATGGAAATTCTGTGCTCTTGGTGAAGAATGAAATAGAGACTTCCGTCGGCCGACAAGGTTTTATTTTCTTTGCAAAGAAAATGTCAATCAACATAACATGCGAGCGGTTCGAAATGAAGAAAGAACCCGAGCATGGGGAAACTTAAACATTTATACCTGAGGGAAAGGCCCACCTCTGGGGTGTTTTCAACGTCCTTTGTCTGCTGTGGGGTCGGCCTCTTACCTATGGTGTGCTTTCACACTCTTTTGTCTTTCGCAGGTATCGGCACCGACCTCGCGAAGTGTGAAATTAAGAGTTCTAGACAACACAATTTAAAATACACAAGGGTTTGAATGGGTGTCTCAGGTAGTAGAAATGCAAAGGAATTTAAAAGTCTGATATCTTGGTGAGAAGGTGGGAGGTTGGGTATTTTACAAAGGAGTTGAAATTACTATTACAGTGGCGCGTTGCTATTTTGAGCTACTGACAACAAAAAAACAGGTCTAAAGTCACTGGCGCATAGCCTACTGTTACTGTTATTAAACAGGACCATTATCAAGAGTCCAATATGCTCCTATATAGGCGCAGACACTGTGCTTGTTACCACACGGACTCGCAGCAGCACACAAACATTCAAAACATGGATGAGCGTGGAGCGTGTTACGCCCAAAACATGCCTATGATTATTGAGGGGACCTGAATTTAAACAAATGCACGTGGGTCAATGACGTATAAGGATTTTCAACAGGTCAATTTTAAAATAATAAAAATGAGAATATATATTGCAGTAGTTCAAACATTAAGAATGTAAAGTACACATAAATTCATATTTAAATAGTAAATGAAGTGTTTTATGTGTTTTTTCATCTCAATGAATTAGAACTGACCTTTAAAAAAATCATGTGGTGCGACCATGATCTATCTTAAAATAAATGAATTTCCTTAACATGCTTAAATATTTTTTTTTACAAGTTTTGAGTAATATAAAGTGTCTAGAAACAAACTATTTGCATGTCTTTTGAGTTTTTGTAAATAATAATCTCATATTTATGTTCTATAATGTCACAGTTGCCTTCTTAAATGAATGTAAGACTTATTTTTCCTGTAAATTGCTTAAAAATGATTTAAAACATTTAAAAATACAATTCAGTTAAACATACTGTATCAGTGATTAATATTACTGCCACATGAAAGTGATATTTTACTCTGAATTTAATACAGTTATTAGTATTATTGGTCGCACCACATGATGAATGGTCGCACCTAATGACAAATGACAATTACTTTAATGCAGAATAGAATTAAACCAGTGGTTTTATTACAATTTCACAGAATTTTTATAAACTCAAACATTTCATAAACATTTTTTAAAACAGAAGTGCAGCACGCCATCATTGCTTTGTCATGAACAAACTTTTCATTTAACTTGACAATTGAATAAGTCCATTTTGATTATTGAATCATTTAGAACAGAAATATTTATTATCTAGTCATCATCAAGTTGACTTGATTTTATATATTGAATCTTTCTCTACTGTTTTCTTCATTAGTAGCTGAGACAGAAATGCAAAGTCATGCCATAAATCTATGGTGTATCACTTTGGACTATTGATATATTTTATTGATAAAAGTATTGAGATACACCTCTTAATCATTGAATTCAGGTGTTTTATTCAGACCTATTGCCTCAGGTGTATGAAATCAAGCATCTAGCCATGTAGTCTGCATTTACACACATTTGTGAAAGAATGAGTTGCTCTGAAGAGTTCAATGAATTCAAGCTTGGTATGTCAGTTTGTGAAGTTTGTTCCCTGCTATATATTTCACTGTCAACTGTAAATGGTATTATTAACAAGTGGAAATGTTTAAGAACAACAGACACTCAGCCACAAAGTGGCAGACCACATCTAGTTCATCACAAAGATGGGGTTGAGATTATGAGCCAGGCCTTCTCATCCAACATTAATGTCTGATCTCAGCAATGCTCTTCTGAATGAATGGACAAAAATTCACACAGCCACTCTCCATAATCTTGTGGAAAGCCTTCCAGAAGAGTGGAAGCTGTAATAATTACAACTCCATATTAATTCCTGTGGATTTAAAAAGGGATATCATGAATGCTCATGTAGGTGTCATGGACACATGGCCCAATACTTACTCTATACTCTACATAGTGTAGATGAACCTGCATACAAAAACTGCAATCCATCCAGGTAATGAAAAACATACCAGAGTGATATGTACTTCATGGTGCTTTATTTTTGGCTTTAATTTTTACAATTTTTACCTTTCTCTTCTCCTAGCAGGGTACACCGCTCTTACTGCAGGGTCAGAATTAACACACTGCCAATGGTAAGCAGTTTTTACCTTGCATGGGAGTGTGATCTGGTAAAATAGATTATAACAGTTAGAAATAAATAATGCTTTACAAATAAATGCATAATTGCCAAAATGACATTGCATTTTTCTCATATTATACAAAAATTAAACATAAACTGTTGCTTCTGAAATCTTAGAAAAAATGACTCAAATTGCATACAAATATATTCCAAATAATACTAAAATAAAGGAATTCATGTAAATAAATCATTAACTGAATATAAAAGTTTCTAATATTGGACATATCTGTCATTGAAAAGACAATGCAATGGTCGCACCACATGATATTTGGTTGCACCAAATGATATTTTCAAGATCAATCAAAATTTACAGGCACAGAATTGACCACCTAAACAAAACAAGCTAGCTTGCCACAAAAAGGTCACTATGAAATTTATATTCAAAATATATATTTGTAGAAATGACGTCATATTTATTGTTTTCTTGAGGTCATACCACATGATATCAAAATATGGCAACTACATACCAGCCATTAAAAAGCTTCATTTTTTCCATATTTTAGAAAGGGTTACAAACCTGCTTGTTACATCCATGGGTCCTTGGCAAACTAGTGTATGATGCAACATCCTGCATTTGAAAGATTTTCATCATAAAAGTCCCAGTGTGGTTGTTTCTTGATGGTCGCACCACATGATATTTCATAAAATCATCATCGTCAGACAAAGTTTGTTTATATGCCATGACGGAAAAATATATACAAATGGTTTGTAATTTTGTACAGTACTATAAAACATTCTGGAAAACCAGTCATGGCCAGACGGTCGCACCACATGATATTTTATCACTTTAAATAAAAGAAAAATTACTAATAACTTGTGTTTTTGAAAACTTAAAGTGAATACATATGAAGGAAAGCCACTACATATATATGGTATTTATTTATCCATTTAAACCTTTTTCTAACTGTATAAAATGCAGTCGGACTGCAAATGTAGGCGTCACGTCATTGACCCACGTACATTTGGTAAATAACATAATTAAAGACAGTCTCTACTGTGCTGCTGTCATTTGTAGTTGCTGTTTTGCTGTTTCTTGTAGTCAGCTTCCTCCTTTTATTTACTGAATAAATGCCATTTTAAAGTTTCCCCTATCCAGGGACTAAAACAGTGCTTTATTCTGACTTGCTTAATAGTGGCCAGTTTATTTATAACCTGCTGAGCACCAGAGCCCAGTCTACCTGGCTAAGCTTCTGGCTAAGGGACTCAATACAGTAGTTCTTTATTGAGTGAATTGCACCCTTGTATACCCAAAAAGGACTGTCTGTGAAGCTTCCTTGTACAGAAAATATGTAATCATCACTGACACCTTAGAAAATCTATCCACTCTGTTAGATGTTGGTTTTATCAGACACTAAATTGAAGTCAAATGTGCTTTTGGCAGTTTCACATATTCTAATTGTATACTCAGTTATTTGTAACAGATTGAATAATTTACAGAAATTCATGAAACAGAAAAATGCTTTTCATACAGTTCATGTACAAACAAAACAGGACTGTGCAATATGTGGTCACATATTGTGTGGACAGAGACACTGAGTGGAGACAATGGACTGAGCTCACAGTGGAGAATTTTATCCCTCAAATGGTGAAGGACCGTAGAGCTGATAAATACAGAGGGACAGCAGAGCTGATTGTATTTATCAACTCTACTGTCCCCCTATATTACAGAGGGACATTACAATACAGGGGGGCAGTAATGCTGATAATACTGACACTGTTGCCCACTGTGTACATACTATAAAGCAATTGCTGAATGTCTTTCAAATAGACAAAGGGTGTGCGGGCATGGTTATGCATTACAGCTAATATTCATGTGTTCCTAATACATAAAAATGATTTTGATATAGGGCCGTATTGATTTGTCTAAAGTTTGATGTCAAACTGCTATTCATTGATCAAGAGAAGGCGTTTGACAGAGTTGATCACAGAAATGTTTCCTTTGGCTTTGATTTTGGTAAATAATAATTAGGTAAGTTTAAATAGTTAGATTTAGGATCCTCTGCTTTGTTAAAGGTCCCTGTTTAGTGAGGTTTTAGAAAAGTATCCCTTAAAATGTAGGCATGCAGTGAAACACAGGTTAAATTGAGCTCAGTGAATCATCTGTAGTTTATAATGTGGTCTTTCTTCCTACAGAGAGTGGTATACCTGCCCAAGTAGTGGCTGCCGTTGACATAAACACCACTGCCAATCAGATTTACAGTCACAATTTCCCTGGCACTCCCCTCTGGAACAAAACCATTGAGGTGAGTGATAGTGGATATTTTAAGTATGAGTATGTTTTCATCTGAACATAATCATTCAAACCTCTCTCTGTTTACCTGTAATACACTTTTGAAGCTCTTGTTTTTATTTTTAGGGCTTAACACTAGATGACTTCAATAAATTATCTTTTGACATGATTTTGATGAGCCCTCCTTGCCAGCCTTTCACCAGGTAGGTCTTGTGTGGCTCTGTATGCATTGTGATCCAGTGTTGTGGAACCTCAGTTAGAAAAAATGTGTGTTTGTGTTCACATGATCCTTGCTTGTTTATGTATGTTTCATTCAGGTGCTCTCCTTACCTTAGAGAACAGGACTGGGTTTTGTGTATTAAGTCTTTTTGGAGTTCGTGACTACTAACTACTATAGTCTACAACATGTGATTTACTAGACTCTTTTGCACTATTAAAAGTTAAAGTGGCTAAAATCAATATATCAAGTTAAAATTAGTCAAATTGAATTTGAATAGTAATACTTGTGACCTGACGCCGGATAGGCGGCAGAAGGTGGATGGATGGATAGTAAAAAAAAAGGATACTTATCGAATGCTGAAATTACTATTCAAATATGTATTTTATTATTTTTATGTGTTTTGGCTAACGTCAGTGAATCTCACCCTTCTAACCCTAACCTACCCTAACTCTACCTGCATGTGAAAACGAATGTGCTCTGGACATTTGCAGTGCATCCTGACCCAAATAATACATCACATATTGATGTATACAAGCTTATACTGATGTGAATTTATTTATATTTCAGTTGAATGCACAGTTAAATGAAGGAATATAATTAATTCTGTACCAAAGCTTAATTATTATTTAGCAAGAAAGCGCTCACCTGTTTATTGCTAATGTTGGAGTACTCTCTAGTGGACAGAACGTGTAACAACCACATGCTGATAGAGGCATTGGCAAAGTGTAAGCCTGTATATACAGTGTATAGGTACATAGTAAATGTTATTAATGAGCTGAATTGAAGTGTTAAAAATCAGAATATAATTTGAATGTAAAAGATGATACGGAATTAAATTTGAATTGACTTGTAGAACAAGATTGACAGCACTAGAACTTACAGGGCTTTCACAATGGTTTTGGCTTCTAAAGTGCATATTGGGATGGCTACAGGATACTGCATAGCAATGTACATTACTGTCAGGCTATATTAATGTCCAGATTTAGTTTTTGGCAGAGAGCCTACACAGTCTAATAAAACTTAACAGCTTGTGATCAACCACAGGTTATGATAAGTGATGGTCATATGAGCAATTTCTACATAATATTTAGATATAATTGACATGAGAAAGCAGGTAGTTGTGTGTAATCAACCAACTACAAATATCAAAACATTATCTGGATTATTGTAGGTCTACCAAGATTCAAGTTCCCTGCTTCTGTGATAAAACCCAGAACTTAGTTGTTGATAATGTCATGCCTTTTGTGTAATGTGCTCAGTACTCTCGAGTTGGAGACACTGAATCCATCATGTTGCTGTAGCCATTTCATAAAATCAGAGCTATGCGCAAACAGTTGTGGACAACAAATCTGCAAAACCTTTTACAGCTATATTTTGTCATCAAAGACCCTGCAAGCGGAAACTTGAGAGATAGCAACCCTGTGTACTACCTCTTTCTCCTACTTGGTTTTAATGTGCTTATTCTAAGTCTCTTTGGACAAGAGAGTATGCTAAATGACTGTAATACTGTCGATTTGTTTCCAATTATCTCTTTATTTTTCCTTTGTGCAGGATAGGACTCCAGGGTGACATTGCTGACCCCAGAACCAAGAGCTTCCTCTACATTCTTGATCTTCTGCCAAGGTCTTTAATCTTCAGCTTTTTATTGCCCTCAGGTCAGCCTGAGCAATAAAATATTTTTATATCAAAATTGCAATTTTCTTTTCACAAGAAATGCTATATGAGTGGTATCTTAAATAGTAATAATATTTTAACTAGCTCTGAAAAACCTTTTAACATTTGTAGATGATCTGACAAATTCAGTAGTCTTATGCTTTCTGGCCAGTATCTGTGCTTTTTAGCCTCAGCCAAAGATGTTTCCTGGGAAAGAAACACCACTCTGAATCATTTGATGTTTGCAAAGATAGTAAGTGGACGTCTTGCTTGTCTAAAAGACCAACACAGTGATGAATCTATTTCATATCGTTTACATGAACGATCTATGAACAGTCGTCTCGCCCAAAGATCCACCTACTGGCATCTGAGCTTTCATTCTTCATTCAGCATATAGACCTGGCTGAGGCACAATATTTGAGATGTCACAAAACCAAGTGAGGTCACGTGACCCCCTTCTCTTTAGAGTTCGAACTGCTGGAGTTTGATGCAGTTGGCTTCCACGTCCTCCATCTGATGTCCACAGTCTCCTGGTCGATGATCTTGACTCTATCCCAGTTAGTCTCGTGGCTGGCCTTAGACTAATGCTACCTGACCATAGCTGTTTATCTCTCTCCTTTGTAGTGGTCCCCACAGCTGCGTCAATCAGTGTCGTGCAGCACTTCTGTCCTTTTCTCAGGAAATTTCTACTGCATTAACCATTAACCCAACACACTGTTTCAGGTGTAATATGTATGTTTCATTGTGTTTCAAATAAAAGTAGATTAAAAAGTTTTGGAGTAACTTGTATAAACGTCTGTGTTTATAGATGAATAACTTCTGGTGCATTCAAACGAGTCAAACCAGTCTTTAATAGAAAAGCATTTTCCCAGCATGACATCCCCCAAAATAGGCTGTGTTTTATACATGTTGTGACTTATTTACTGGTATTAACGGTAGTTGGTCCAGGCACTTAAACGTATCTGGCGTAGTTGTTGTCAACTCGAATACTTAAGCCAGTTCAGTTTGTCTCTCATGCTTCTCTTCTCTTCTCTTCTCTTCTCTCTCTCAGTGCAGGCAGGGCTAAGCTTTCCCTGTGTGCAATGCAGTAAAGGAGAGACAGACAGCAGTGGAGAGTTGATGACAACTAAAACTATGACTAAAAAACAAGAGTAATTTATCAATGTAATCCGGGCAATATTTTTCTATCATCACGATATATATCCTCATACCACATAGCCCTATCAGTTGTCACCCTATGACATAAGTGGACAACAGCTGTTCAAAATAAATATCCCCTACTCCCCCATTCCTTTGAGTGCCAGAATTAGTTTTTAAAAATACTGATTAATGTGAAGTACACCCCACTAATGTAATATATGATATTATATAACTGTGAGGCTACTTTCTTTTACTATCTCAAATTATTTTTAAGGTTGTTTAAAAAAAGAAAAAGAAAATCACCAACATATTGGTCAGTTAGTTAGAACACTAACACTTCATGGATTTCAACAAACAAATATTTACAGATAGAATACGTTCTAATTATGCTATATATGTATTTCCGTTGTAACTTGGAGTGCAGCATCAGGTGTGGGCTTAATTATCTGTTTATGCAAGCACTGGTATGTATTATTGTTATTATTTAAAAATCACAATCAAGCAGAACATTGAATTAAATATTGTTTTCGATCAGTCATACCTTCTGCATGATTTTAACTCCTTCACTTGTTTGAACTTCAAATTTGAGTTGCAGATGTGACTCATGGATGTGTTATAGGAACTGGATACTGGCACCTCCATGTACATAAGCCAAAACTGTTTCTAGTTTCCAGGTTTGCTTCCATATTGTGTGGCCCACTGCACATTATTGTTTCTCCCTTTTGCCCCAACATTTAGAGGTCATATCTTTTTATAGAGGCCATATCCAGCTATCTTAATACTTCTATTTCAATAATGATTTGACTGAGGGGACATAGTGTTCGACTACTGTGTATGTTACTTCCCTCATTGCTGCTGACAATGTGGGAAAACTCAGTTGCATTCTCATAATTTATTTCTATGTTAATCATTTATTAATTGTCATTTGTTCTTTAAAAATATACTTTGTCATTGTAAATTTTAGCCATCTTCTAGTGTACATGTCTTGTGATGATCATATGCCTCCAGAGAGACTGTGGTCCTTTGTCAAATGGATCTCACATTATGTGTGTTGACACTATAGCCTTTGCTTATTTGAAGAGATACTTTGGTGGACAGTATTTGTATTCCAGTCTGTAGTGTGAATAAGGCAAAAGCCTCCCTTTATAGAGAGGAATGAGACACAAACTTTATTTTATTTGTGGTAATGCTGTAGAAGCCAAATTGAAATTGAATGAATCTCTAGGGACCATATCATAATATGTTTTGCACTGAGCACTTATGGAACACACAGCTTTTGTAAATGAGATTGTTCTCTCTGTTGTCACTCAAGTTATAAGCATTATTTCTGTCAATAAACCCTCTCGTCATTTCTTCTGTATGTCATTTGCATATGGCGATGTGTGGCCAGGCTGTGCAGGCTGCCCCGCTTCATCCTGCTGGAGAATGTGAAAGGCTTTGAGAGCTCTTCTGCCAGGTAACAATGTAGGCAGCAAGAGTGCATTAGAAGCCCTGAAAGGTCAATATGTTGTTAGAGAGCTGTCAGTATAGGTCTAAAAGACACAGTAGGTTAAGCTGTTTTCTGCAGTGCTGACAGATAGCTGCCACCATTATTATGGCAAAACATGCTTACATTGCTCAAAAGATCTTAGTTTTACTTACTCATCAGTGATCATGTTAGAAGAAAGATAGAAGATGGATATCCTGTATTAAAATCTTACAAATTATTACTTTTGTGTCTTATCAACTAAAGATAATTACAATGTTGGTAGATGTATGAAAATTCTTGTCGTTCTAGAGTTTGCTGTTTCAAGATTTTTCATAAATGCATTTGCATGTATTTTGCATTTTGAAATGAATTTAAATACAACATTCACTGATATGCTTTGATCTATTTCTGGCAAACAATGCATGAGACACACACATTCTTTTAAGTGCTTTGCCAAAGCCATAGACACTTTCTGACTCGCATGCTGCCTTTATTACATATTAGATAGAGTAAAAAATATGTTTTGAGCCACAATGTGTTCTTCGTCAAGGACAGAGGCAAACATAAAGAAGCAAGCACCTAACAAAGAACCAATTGGGGTTCAAAACATGGTACTTTTGCATTCCATTTAATATGTAATAAAGAAAAATAGGGAACATTCATTTTGAAAGTTAATCTGTCTTTATATCATACTTCCAATCTGTAGGGGACGTTTGGTGACAACACTGATAAAATGTGGATACACTTTGCAGGAGATCATGGTGTCACCCACAAGTGTAAGAAAGATGCACTATATGTATACTTGTGTATTGTATACTTCTGTACTGTGGAATGACTTACACATAGTAACTTATATCACTGTGCTGTTCATATATACAGGTGGGGATCCCAAATTCAAGACTGCGTTATTTCCTGATGGCTAAGATTTCTACAGAAAAAGTTTGCACCCAGATAAGTTCAAAGGTGAGTCATGCTCACATATATCGTTTTATCATGAAATGCATCAAAGAAACATTTTAGTGTCAACTTCCAGTGTCAGGCAAAGCTGAAGCTCAGAGCTGGTCAAATTGCCTATTTTCACATCTTTAACTCTATTGGTACAGAATATAGGAAAAAAATCTGCCACATCTGTAATCTTTTAGTAAAGAAAACATGTCTGCACACACTACCTCATTTTAGTTAAGAAATGGTTCATTCATTCCAAAGTGTCATGCAACACAGAAGGATTCATAACAAGCAGTAATATATATATTAGCAATATATTTATATATTTATGTTTACCACAAAACTTTTTTCCGAGTCTGTCATAAAACAATACTCTCAGTATGTGGGTAAATGAAGTGACGCTACTTTTTTGTTTCCATGTGGTTTAGTCAAATTTAAAGGGGCTAAAATGTGAAAATCAGTGCATGAATAACTTGCACACATTCTTTTCTATTGGACCCAGTATAACATTTCTGCTTTTAAACCATTTTGAGACAATATATTAGAGCAAAAATGTCCAAGTGGTGTAACCATCAAAACTTGAACCAAATAATTACACTTGCTTAAAACCAAAAATCAAATTCTCAATGAAACACCACATGATCATTGGCATGATCTTTTACTCTTTCACAGTAGCCAGCGCCTCAAGCTCTCTTTGGTTTCTTTATAATATTGAGTATAGTGTGCTGTAGTATTTATCATAATATATGAGAAGCAGATTGTGATTGTGGATCTATTGTGGCAGGAAGCTTTGGATAGCCTGCCTAAGAGTTGTGATTCATCTAGAGAATGTCACTGATGCAAAATGTCTGAAAAACAACTACAAATGACACAGCCATGATAAATCTGTATGTCTGGAAGTCTTGCTCCTGTGTAGGAGATAAGATTTCTTCAGATGCTATAGAAACAAAGCACCTTCCTCTTCTGAACCTGGTCAGTAACTAGGCAAACAGTTTTTGCTCATTTTTGTTTTGTTTGTTTATGGTGTCTGTGAGATTTCTGCTTCGACCTCAATGCTATTGAGAGTTATCCCAGTTACTCTGGATAATTAACAGTTTATGCAGTATTTTCCACTAAATGTATTGTTCCTATGTAATGTTTTTTGTTTTAATTGGGGAAAATTAGGTCCCCACAATACTAGTGATATACTAGAAAACTAGTTTCTTCAATCTTGCAAAGGACTAATTGCATGGTCTTAATCAGAAATTAAGGTGCAAGTCTCCCTCAAAGATTTGTAAGGCACACTGTAGGGTTTGTCTAAAAATAAAATGCCTTTATTTCACATGGCAAAGTTTTAAAATGACCGTGTTGTAAGCCACAAGTCACAAGATTGAAAAAAAACGATGCACGTGAAGTATCCAAAAAGCACCTGTATATACTCACCACAAAGCTCCAGCAGCACTTTTACTATATTAGTAATGTATGTTTGTAAGGATTTTTATAAAAGTATGTGATCTTAGAATTTTGAAGCCTTCCGACATGCCGCTGAGAGTGATTCTACTGAGCAGCCCACCGTCCTGAGTCTTCCCCATCCAGATGCCTGCCAGTTGGAAAAAGAAATGCAAGGATGTCATGTCCTTTTTAAACTAGAGACAACAAAGGATGCCCAGAGAAAGATGAATCAGAACAGGGACCTGTCTGTCAGGCAGATCCAAGACTTCCTGGAACCTCAGATGGAAGTACACATGGAACACTATCTCCTTCCACCTAAAACATTGTTGCGTTATGCTCTGATCTTGGACATTGTTCGACCCACATGCAGGAGGTCTGTCTGTTTTACCAAAGGGTGGGTACACTATCAGTCTTATAATTGTCATTATTATTGCAGTAATAGGTGCTTCAGTGCTAGATCATTGGCTTTCAAAACAAACCATATATCTGTCTGTCTGTCTGTCTCTCTCTCCCTCTCTCTCTCACACACACACACTCACTCACTCACTCACTCACACACTCTCTCTCTCTTTTCTCTCTATCCTTCTCTTTCTCTTTATTCAATCAGTCAATCTTTATATAGCACCAAATCACAACAAAAGTAAGAGTACATATAGAGTAGGTCTATACCGTACTCTTTAAATGTTGCAGGGATGGAATGTTTAATCTGGGTCAGAATTAATTTCTCAAAGCATTTAGGCAGGTGGATTTAATGTTGCCTGTATATAATGTACTACAAAGTCAAATGATGTTGATATTTAGCACAAGAAGTTAGCAAAGCTGTATAAACAGAACTGCTGTACCAGGAACATAACTCCTCAGGATTTCTATCTTATTGTTGTTTTGATTCTGTAGAGCTACACACACACACACACACACACACACACACATACACACACACACACACAGTACTTGTTAGTAGATTGTTGGTTTGTATCCAAGCATGAGATATGTTGACAATAAGGAAGATAATGAAAATCACCAGCCAAATACATAAATAATAATTTAATAATAAATGCAAATTAAAAATAACCCCTCAATGACTCCTTTGACATCCATGTCAAACTATCATGTTATCATGTTTATCATGCTATTAGCATATTAACAAACAGCTGCATTCAAAAACAGCAATAATTTGTTTTAGGTAAAAATGTAAAGCTATAGCTATATAGCTATGTGTATATACTTCTAAGACTACTAAACAAAATTACTTCGTCCCTTTTTTTGTAACCTCTAACAGATAATTGTGGCTAATTTTCAAAATATTTATATGTGAATCAGATTCAAAAGACTAGCCAAATATTCTAATCTGATTTTAATCTGAACAGTCCAGAATGTGTGAAGTGTAAACGGGTTATTAACTCGTTTATATCTCCTGTATGTCTAGTTGATCACGGTTAACACATGATGCATTTATTTGGTTGTGTTTACATGTTCTATTCATAGTTATGGGAGGTATGTGGAGGGAACTGGCTCAGTACTGCAGTGCTGCATGGAAACAGAGGTAGGTTTTGGAACTAGTACAAAGTACTATAGATGGTAACAACAAGACTAGACAAACAAGGGCAAACTGGCACATGTCCCTTAATTCTCATAATGTGGATTTGTCCAGAATTTATATCAGTACAAAAAAAAGCAGACTTACAGATAGGTTTTCTGAGGTCCCAGCAGAATCATTCAACTTTAATAGATTGTTTGAATGCAGTGGTTGTCCTGATTCCAACATATAGTATGATCCCTTGGACAACTGCCTGCTTCAATATTTGTGATGTCATTAGAGAGCCCTGCTGGCAGTGTCTTAAAAAAAGAAGAAGGTAAAAAAACAGCTGTGCAACAGTACAGTACAGTAATGTTGTTATCCAGCTTGGTGCACTAAGAATTGACTTTGACTATAGAAGGCTATTTACTTCCAGTCATCATCACCCCACTACAACCCTTGGTGTGCATTACTTTTTTCCATTATATGCCCCCCATTAATTTAAAACAAAAGAATTAAGAAATACACTGCTTTAAATAACACCCTAAATGGGCTCTACCAATTACATTTGTGCCAGAGCAATTAGATTTTTTATATTAGTGTGTTGAAGACTTTTGCTTTATGTCCTCTGCAGTTGGAGAGTGTGTTCAGAGGTCTGGACCAGTACACTGAAGAGGAGAAACTGCAGCAGCTGTTGAAACTGAAGCTGCGTTACTTTACTCCCAGAGAAGTTGCCAACCTCATGGGCTTTCCTCAAAACTTCTGTAAGTCAAAAAGCTGTCATTATATAATGTCTGTCAAATGGGCCATTTTCAGGTGAGCGAGGTAGTTGCATGGGGTCACCAAAGATGAGGAAGAAATTATTATTATTATTATTATTTATTATCCTCACCTATCCTCTTTGGCGCCCCTCCAGCTTGGGTGTGGAAACTATTACTGACACAGTTAAGTTACTGCAGTGGAAAAGTAAAACAGGCTTTCTATTTCCTGCAAGGAGTCCGGACACCTGCTGACAGCTGTTTTATGTTGATTTATGGTCTACCTGTATATAAAGCATATGATAATCTAAAGATGTCATCTAAAATAATATATCTTTCATATATCACTCACAGAATTGGTTCTCAGTGTGCTGTCTGAGTATGTCAGAAATCAAATGGTATAGTGTTGCTGTGGACAGCTTCACTCAAAGGCATAGTGAAAAGCTGAGCACAGCTCATTTTAGTTAAAATAAGTAGCTCGTTGTGTACCTTTGTACAGTAGGAGAGAGGCCTCATTTCTGTTTTAACAACATTTTGCTTATGAGATATTGACGTGTTCATATCTCTTAAGTGTTGTGTTGTTTCATTTGCTGTGTGTTTTCTGCCAAACATGTTGTCAAGTTGATTATGTTTTCTAATTTACTTTTGTTTTGTCTGTTTGCGTGTGTTTTCTTCAGTTGGACCGTGTTTGCCCTCGTTAGCCACTGTAGATCTCTATAGGCCACTTTGTTATTTTACATTTATGAAAATTCAGAAACACAAGTAATTATTTTTTTGTCCATTCTTTCATTCAAGCATCGGTCAACAGTGGGTGGCTCCACCCCACAAAGGCTAGTACAGCTTAGGTCAAAGTTAAACAAAGTTAGTCAACACATACATACTCAATACAATGACATTAGACATTAGACAATGATTTCAGATTATTCTTTTTTTTCTTCAAAATTCAAGTCTTTGGCCACATTCAGACCAACTAAAGCTTGGGATGATAACCTCAACCATCTCATCCGATTCAGGCTCATCCTTTGCTTGTCATCCTTTGGCAAGATACAGCAATTAGCCATGCAAGCACTCATTTGTAGTGATTATGTTGTATGCTGTATTGCTGCTCTTTACCTTGTGATAGTCCTTATGAAAGATAACATTGTTTCTGTCATGATAACTTTCCAATTGAAAAATTCTGTTTATATTATGAACTGCCGTGCTGTGTTTTGGTGTCTAACTCTGTAAACTCATATATTGGCTATTCTAACTGGACTTCCTGAATTGTACTTCATTGTCTTACTAGTACATGAAGTGATATGTATGCAGAAATGTTTTAAGGCTGAAGGCCCATTAAGTACCATATTGAACCTGTTTGTAGCATTGGACATGGAGTAGATACTCAAATGTTTACTTATATGTTGTCTTTTTTGTAGCCTTCCCAGAGCAGATCCATACAAAGCAGCGGTACGGAGTTCTAGGAAACAGCCTGAATGTTGTGGTGGTGGCCAGGCTCCTGCAGCTGCTAGTCTCCTAGCTCTTGGGACACTCTGGAGGAAGAGACCCCTCAGTCCTTGTGGATTATAATACATGATGCTTTCTGCCCAATGGCTATGATTGACAATTCTTGTTGGGGATGTCAACTGGTCAAAATATACTTTATAATGACATCCCTACTGAACAGTGTAAATGACATGTTTCCTACGTGTATCTTCCAACAGTACATATCTATTTTGACAGAATGTGAATATATTTGTTTTTTATGAGCATAACATTTTCTGATGAAATAAAAACCTAAATAACCTGTAAGGTTATTGTCTCGTTTTTTTCTGTTTTTTTTTCCATTTTAGATTAGGTTTTGATTCAGCAGTACATAAAATGTACAAATATCTACTAGAAGTATTTTATTCATGAAGGCCCCCGATGAAATATACAGGTGTCACCAATACAAGGGTTTTGTTTTTCCTTTTATAATTGGAACTCTTTGCATCTTGCACTTCTATATATTTATCCATGTTAGAATGTTGCATTACTGTTCAATCATGATAATTGTATTTGGTAAAGGCTATACTGAAGATATATAGTTAAGAATGAACTGTGTTTGGTTAACATCTGCTGAGTGTGATTTAATATGCTCTTACTGATTGAATTCACTACACTGTAACACATAGATGTAAAGTGTAACCAGACCAAAAAAGATGTGTGAAAGCTGTAACCAAATATACAGTAAAACAAACCAAAATGGTATATTTTAAGGTTGAAACACTGTCTTAAAAACTCAAGATCAGAAAGATTGAAACATAAATGGTGTATTTTTGGTGGACTTTTCTTTAAAAGCAAAAGAACTGAAGAGAGCAGAAAGAGCAGAAGAACTAGTGGCGTTGGCAGAAAGTTTGAGAGGGCCAGGGAGAGGCTGTGTAGCAGAGAGCTTGTAAGTGTGGAGGCATCACTGAGGAGCCCTGACTGAGTGTCAGGACTGTCGAGGAGCGAGCTTCAAGGCCAGTTGAGATAAGCCCGTGATGTGAGGTACAGTTACAAGAGTGAGACCAGACACAAGACGAATGAGGCCTGTGTTCTTAGACAAATGTGTATGAATTGTGTCAAATGTATAAGGAGAGAATCAGGTATCATTCCACAAGAACCTCAGACCTCAGCAGGATTTTTACAGACCTCAGCAATTTATTAGGTATAAAAAGCAGACACCTACATTGTATGTTAGATCATTTTATCATAGACCTTGTCTGTGTGTGAGCTTGGGTTTTGCTGCTGGCAATAAAACTCTACTGCACTGAACTGAGAAGCCTCAGGGTGATTTTTCAAGACTGAAGAACAACTGATAAAAGTCCGATTAACCAATTTGACCCCACACCATCCATTCATTCATTCTGCATCTTGAGTCTGCCTTTATTTCTCTCCACATGCCTCTTTCATCTTTACATTAGAGAAAAATGTGAAATCACAGAGGCATTTACTAGTATTTTCTTTTTCTTCATGTTCAATTATCTGTGCAAACCATATTTCTTCCAGACAGTTGTTCAGTGTTTTCTCATCATGATGAACTTGCTGATGACTGTTAAACAGAGCTGCCATTATTGGCATATGATACAGTTAACAAATGCATGAGTTACTGTATGTACAACAAAGCAGTAGAATTAAATTTAATTCTAATTAAATGAATGATTATAAATGATTAATTAATGAAAATAGATTTTCATTTGACTACGAGACGAGATTTTAACTCTATTTTTAAGAAAACTTCAATGAGGAAATAAATGACTGTTCTTTTATTTGAAATTCACAAAACTGAAATTGAATTGAAATGTTTTAATTAATCATCTTGTAATGAATCACTTCAGTTCTATTTTCTAAATATATAATTATCATATGCAGTATGCAGCACTGTAAAAGGTTTATAGATATTTTACAGATGGATAATTTTGGTATTTATGGAAATAACAACCATAAATACAAAGGTTAGATACAATCACAAATACTAAAAAGTAAATTATAAAGAGTAGAAACAATTCTAATATATAAATATAAATTAAATAAAGAATCTAATTATCAAATTATAACATATTGCTAATAAAAAAACAGAAATAAAAGTAAATTGCACAAATCCTGTATCACATAAATACACAAGTAGAACAACATATAAATTGTGTTATAATTTGGTAGTGAGATTTATTTTACTTTTGGCATCATTAGGCTTCCACAGCTGCGCTAGATTCCTCCGCTCCTCCTACTTCAGTCTCAGTGTAGAGACCTGAGGTTAACCTGGTCCTCTCCTCATCTCATACTTCTGACTGAGATCTTCTCAACAGGTAGAAGCTGCAACAAGGTTAATGATCCACGCGTGACATTATAAAAAGAAGACATGACGTGCGAATGAGCGAAAGAAAACCGATCGTCTTTTTTTTATTTTTATGGTGCGCCCCTGAATTATAGCTTCGCGAGACAAAATTCACTTCGACGAGAAATATCGTCGCGTTTTCGTCTCTACCTTTTAGTAGAAAGTATGCTGCATTATAATTAGCCTAGTATATCCAAGTCTTTTCTCCATTAACTCTTCTTAATTTAATATATATTGCTCAATTCAGAGTTACTCATGAACTACTTCTTAGGGAATCATCAATCATAAAAGCTGTTCTTGATTAATTCCTCACTTTTCTTTTTTGTATGTTCCTTGCCACTACTCACAATTCTGCAGGTTAAATCAGAAAAGTGACTGCTAAGAGACACCCAAGCCCTGCACAAAGTGGATGTTTGCAGTTCTTGTATGTAGTCAAGAGGTGAATATTTATTGATGTGTAGCCTATACATCGTATGGTCGATTTATGGCTTCATTGTTATAACGTGTAGCCTAAATTGTCCTCAGTGCATATTTGCCCTTAAAGCAACAGTGTTTAAAATTGAAAGAGGATCCAGAGAACTTCTCCACTTAGGTACTTAAGCACACAGTTTTGTGAACATATTATGGATACTCAGGATGACATTGTCAACAATCACTTAAGCCTGATATATTTGATTATAAGCAGCTTTCATAATTCAAGTCAACAGCACAAACACGCAAAAGTCCAAACTGTGCAACTGCAGAGTGGCATATTAAGAAAAGAGCAGTGTGAAACGGTGCAGCAGGGTTCCTCCAACTATCTGCAGGACTGTGCAGTTACACCCAATGTACTCCACCCTCACTTCAGTCTATGCTTCAGCCGTATAGTGAAGGGTATAGGTTCAAACCATGGGTTCAAACCGGAAGCACATGTTAGAATATGCAGTTTTTGTTTTTTAAATAAAGCTTTATCAAGATGTTAACCCTACAAAAAAGCAACAGTGCCACCCAGTGACAATACAACAACAGCGCAAGACGTTATGAAATGTAGGAAATTTTGAAATAGCTAGCTGAAAAAAGAAATCTATAAAATTATGAGTAAACAGCTTTATACAGTCTATGGTAAACAGGCGAACGCGCAAATGTTGGAGGTATATGCCTACTTCACACATACATGAAATGCAGTCTTCAGCCTGCGTGGTTCATGAATGGTTTGCGGTTATACCAATAAATCACAACATGATCATGTGTTTGTCAGTGTTGTTGAGAGCTGAACTCAGGTGTGATGAGGGATCATCAGCTCTTTCTCGTTTTTATTACTCAGCCTGTTGCAGTTCAGAGACTTGACACGGAAGTGTGGCTAAATACTTCAGAACAGGAAGTATCCTATTATGGTGTGGAGTCGCTAACTTAAACTTCCGGTAGGGTGTGAGCTTGGAGCGAGGATCAGGGCTTAACAAACTGATCTATTTTATTTTTCTATTCCTCTTTTCTAAAAGGTAAGCACTGACCCCCCCCCCGTCCCCTACAGATGCCAGAGTGACAGTTTTCTAAAGCAATTAAACGGGGGTCTGTTTGTTTTAGCGTTTTCAGAAAAATGTCCAAGTCTTTGAAGAAGATCGTGGAGGAGAGTAGGGATAAGAACCTGGCAGAGGTGGAGATGTGTGACAGAGGCATCGCGAACATGTTGGACGTCCCGGGACTGTGTAAGTCTTCTTTTCTTACGTCTAGAAACAATGAGTCATTTCAGTACATTTAACGACAACAGCGACATCCGAGAAGCGTTCTTGCCAGAAGTTCGAGAACGCAGATACATATGTTTGAATTTTCTTAATTTGAAACAAACAGTTTTCATCCAAAATGTTAGAGAACACAGACCTTGTTAATGACGTCACAGCGATGTGTCCAAACATACAAGAAATACCACTCCAGTTTCTAACCTCTGTTCCCTAGCTAAATACATGCAGTGTGACGTCATGCTGAACACCAAGATGCTGTAGTGTAACCACAAACAACAAGTCACATTGCAAACTGTTTTGGAATAAATATTGCAAGGGCGGTGTAGCGCATGACTATTTGAAATGCGGGGGTTGTTAACAGAGTAGATGTGATTTCCTTTATCCTGGTGTCTTTTAACATGTATTTTGACTCTTTGATCTATAATGTGAGAAAAATGATGGCTACATTTTATAATTACATCCAGAGGAAGAGTTTGACCCCAGATCACATTAGAAGAGCTAAAAGTATAGAAATGTATGAATTTATTTAATCACTGGAGTAATATACAGGAGAGATAGTCATTCGCAAATTCAGATTTTTTTTAGGGTTAGGGTTATACACACAGACTGCACACTCTCTCTCTCTCACACACACACACACACACACACATATATATATATATATATATATATATATATATACACACACACACTCTACTGGAAACCCTTATAAGTTTACACAAACTCAAATATTATCATGAAATGTTTGTGGAAAAATCTTTTTTGTGTTTCAAAAGGTGTGGCTGTATTAGACAGACACAAACAAATATATTTTGTTTCGTTATATATTTTTTAGTTTATTGTTTACAAGAAAAACCTATTATGTGCTTCAACTATTTGAGTGAATGATGTCAAACCAGCTGTATAACATACAGACTAATATCATTCATGTGCCACAAGGATTCTTTTTTAAATATATATTTTTACTTATGCATCGATTACTCTCAAGATGTTCTTATTGAGACTTTTTGTGAGAAACAAGAGATTATTTATTTATTGTACATGTAAAAAATTGACGAAAAGAAATATTAGTATAATAAGCCTGGTTGCACATGAGGGATATTAGTCTGTTATACAGTTGGTTTGACATCATTCACTAAAAATGGTTGAAGCGCATAATAGGTTTGTATTTTGAATGTGAATGTTGAATATTAAACTAACTTAATGTCGCATGAAAATCAATCTGTACCTCTTATCCAGAACATAACGTGCTCCGGAGCAGGTTAGCCATTCAGCGTAAGTTACCATGGTGATTTACCTTGTTAAGAAGTGAACCAGCGCTGTAGGACGGAAAACCCAGGGTTAACCCTGAAGTTACCTTGATAAGAGAAAATCCAGCTTCGTAGTACAGGCCTCTGGATACTGTGCTCCTGCAGCCAAGTTCTACTGGCCCTGGATGTGTGGCAAGGGGCATCTTGTTAAAACATTCAGTTTTGCCGTCGACGGAACAGTGCACGTGCAGAAGGGAGCATGTGGGTTTCGAGAATACTTGGCAGTTCAATGTGCCATCACAGACAGTGAGATGACCAACACCAGCAGCACTCATGCATCCCCAAACCATGATACTGCCTCCACCATGCTTGACAGTAGTTACTGTACATGCTGGAGATAATGCTTCGCCTGGCCTTCTGCGTACCCTCACATTAAATAATACTTCATTTTTGGATAGGGACAGTGCACATTGATGAACAACGATATTCAAACATCTCTGTAAACATGCCGGATTATAGCAAAGCTGCTACATTAGCAGGAGGAAGATAAAGCTGGAAACTGGACTCATCTGACCACAGAATCTTCTTCCAATTCCTGGCTGTCCAGTTCTTGTGTGCTTGGGCCCAACGACGCCGTGCTAACCTCTGTCTCTCATTGATCAGGGGCTTCTTGACAGCCTTGTAGGACCTTAAGCCATGGTCTAAAAGTCGGCCACGTACAGTGCGGGTGGAACACTGGACACCAGTTTGGTTTGACCACTGCTGCTGAAGCTCCTGTGATGTCATTCAGCGGTTTTCCCTGCACATGCAGATCAGGATGCAGTCATTTCTTGCTGAAGAAACCCTTAGACTCCCAGATCTTGGTTTGTCTTCCAAGCTGTTGGTTCGTCTGTATTTCTGCAGAGTATATCCAACTGCTGAAGGACTGCATCTGGACTTCCTGGCTATCGAGCAGCAGCTGTGCCCTTCCTGGCTGAGAATCTGTATCTTCAGGCGTGTTTTTACTGCATTAGGTTCCTTGTTTTAGCCATTTTTGTCTCTGATGAACTTTCAAATGTGCTTGCTTTATATAGACACGAAGTACGGCCACAAAAATTATGTCTTTTAATGAAAAGCATGACCTTCATTAGTGGATTACTGGTACCAAAATGACCCAATATTCAACATTTCTTACGTATTTTTATGGAACCAATCAATTTTAAGTTTTTAATGGATTTTTTAAGATTTGTTTAGTATTTTGGCTGTGACTGTACTAAAAGAAATTGCACTTGAAGACCTAAGAGTGATTCTTAATGCAATATTTCACAAATGCATGGGGTGTCCAAAAACTTTTTTCCACCACTGTATGTACACACACATAATACTTGCTACTATTGCTATTTGCTATTATTGTAATGACTATTGTAATGATTTTGAATCACTTTTACACATTTAATAATAGTTTTTTTTAATGAGCGAGTTAGTTTCTGTGCTGTGTTGACTTGCTGTTCCATGTCTTTTCAGTCACCCTTTCCAACATCACTCAGCTGGTCCTCAGCCACAACAAGCTCACAGGTAAGCTTTGCCTTTGTCCTCTGCGCTCTCACAGACGCCAGCTAAAACTGTCAGACAGCAATGAAATGAGTTTTTTTTCAGTGACTGCTTTTTTTCTGTAAATTGATGTCTAATATGACCCATTCCCCATTCAAACCCTGACACTTATCTGAAATTAATACAACAATGCTAAAATGGTGTTCAGAATCAGAATATTAAGAAGAAAAGCTGAAAGTAACAAGGACAGAAGTAATTATTAGAAATTATCACAGCTATTTTCCATAGTAGTTTAAAAAATAAAAAATAAACACACCATTAAAATGTATACATATCCAGTCTATAACATTCCATAATATACCTGTGTAATTATAGCCTCACAGAGTTAATTATCAGTTCTGATTATTGAATTAGTTCTGACATCATACAAATGGCCCAGACAATAACTTTGCTTATTTAATTTGTGATTCAAATATGCTGAATGTTGAGTTGTACTTTGAAAATGCCTCATGTCAACATACCTTTGACATGTCAGGTCAAAGGTGTGATTACTATCTTTTGCAGCATGCATTGTCATGTCTGGGTCTTCCTCCATGAAAGGTGACTCATCACATGAACTTAATGCAGAGCTTTGTTCATAATAGCAGGCAGTCATAGATAAGTGGTCATCCTACTTGATGACCTTTGACCTCCTCGCAGTGGGTGCTGTAAATAGTTTAGGGCTTGTGTTCACAAACAGCTGATGTCTGTTTCTGCTATTCATTCAGTCTCTTATCCAGAGTCCTTACAATGGAATTGATGTAGTGTTAACAGTCTGTGGTTGTCGTCTAGTTTAATGTTCTGACAGTCAAGGAGTCCCACCAGGATCTAGTCATCCTCATTGGTCTTGTTGGTGCTGTTTCACAGCAGGTCATCTGCAGAATATGCTCATATACATACAACTTCTCATTATTGCATGACTGGTGCCTTACTTTTATGTGAAGTCACCTGTGCCAGCTCCATTGAGATAGTCAGAGTGTTTAATACTGCCAGAGTCTGTTATAGTCACAGTTTACTCATGTTGTAAATGTGGCAGCTCTAGTGCCTCTCTCAAACCCTGACCTAACCCTGTAACAAAAAGTATGTTTGTATTGAGTGGAGTGATGTAATTTAGTTTTTCACCAGAAGAGGTCACCAGAGACACATCAAGAAACTCACACTAACATGTCATGAAGCAACATTGAACAACTGCATAACCTATATGCAGTTCTATTTGTGTATTAATCATATGCCATTTTAATATTATAGATAGATAATAGAGAATGTGTAGACTAAATAATGTTTCATTGGAAAATATTTTTTTCAGTGTGATACATTTCAAAGAGCCTCTCCAGAAATGTTTCAAAATGAATTTTAAAAAAAAACAGCCTGGCTGTGAGTATTAATTTATGTCTGACAGTTAAAATATCTAAAACTTTGAACTACTGTTCTCCCTCATTGAAACTTTAACTTTAAGTTTCAGACTGGATCGTGATTGTCACATGTGGTGCTCATAGATGATCACAGAGAATTTTTAGCCTTTTAGAAAACTGAATGAAAAAACAGTCTTCTCTGCACATCGTTCTGTCCGGTGAAAAGAACAAGAAGCAAAACACATTTTTGAGTCTAGGGAGTATTTTAACTTATTTTTTCTCCCTTGCTTCTCCTATCCTTTGAGAAAGCAGAACTAGAGAAGTGGTTTAACCCCAGAGTTTTCCTGTTTGCCTCCTTTCTCTCCACTGTGGCATCAGAGCTGAAGTATTTTTTTCTTTATTGCAAACTGTAAACATCTGCTAATTAAATAACATATTTTCACTTGTTGTCAGTTTCATTCATTGTCAGTGGTCAGGGACATTTTCTTGTTAGTATAGACATTTTGACAAGACAGTGTAACAGTAATATTTCTAGTCATTATCCTGGGGTCAGTACTTATAAGAAACTTTGTGCTCAGAAAAATTGGTGTGTTATGTGTATTGTGTTGACTAGTAATGACAGAGAAGGGTCATTTAATTACTGAAGACAAAAAGACATGACACTGTCCATCAGTGTGATGTCTGGATGACTGAAAACATTTTGTTTTCTGTAAATTAAGTGTAAAAAACCTTAAAGGCCATCATGAGACCATGTGAAATGTTTTTTTTCCATCAAGTATAAGAGAGTATGTAAGAGATGCAGTTTTCCATCTGTACTTGCTGTAACATGTTCACCTTCTAGGTGTGTGTGTGTGTGCGTGCGTGTGCGTGTGTGTGTGTGTGTGTGTGTGTGTGTGTGTGTGTGTGTGTGTGTGTGTGTGTGTGTGTGTGTGTGTGTGTGTGTGTGTGTGTGTGTGTGTGTGTGTGTGTGTGTGTGTGTGTGTGTGCGCGCGCGAGAGAGAGAGAGAGAGACTGTGAGTGTGTCTGTGCTGTTTTCTAATCTGCTGCTGGAGATGGATAGATTACATACATCTCACTCTGCTGTGTTATTTATAGCCCAGATCAAACAGAATAAATGGGGATAACATAATTGCCGTAGTTACCCACCTGCAGGCCCTCTCAAAGAACACTCAGTTCCTTGTAAAGTAACTCTCAGATGTCCCACTCTGCCAGCAGCCTGTGAACGCAGCAGGAAATATCACTTTTAACTTTAGTGCAGTCTCTTACTCCACTCACTTTTAACCAATAAAATTTGGTGCTGCATTGTGTCTGACAGAATGGTGGTGATGTTTCTGCTGCTTGAAGGCAGTCAAGAGTTATAGTGTGGAAAGTCTGCCTCCACTGCCAGGTGCTAACATGTCTGCACTGTGGTCATCACACTTGTTGTAGGTGATCATTTCCCATCACACTCAGACACCAAATGTCACCTGTCATGTCTATGCAGGACTGTATTGGTTTTCCTCCTCAGACACAGCGATATACAAACCGATCATCCAGGAGCTCCTGTAGCACACTACAGAATTAAGGAGACCATATTGAAATCAATATCATACATTGTATGGAAGACCTTATAAATAGGGTGATTTGTCCATCTAGACAGGAGATTGTGAAGGTCTGTTAATTGAGCTCTGGCCAATGGTCCACAGAGAGGTCTGCTACATGAGATAGATTTCTAACATCTGTGAAGCGGTGGGACCTTTAAATCTAGAAGCTCCACAGAGACCATCTTTATGGACTCTTTGTATTGACTGTTGTATTGTAAGCCCTGGTACCCTGTGTCCCTGTTCCATCCCATATACTCATACTACATATACTCATACTACATAATATACTACATATACTCATACTACATAATATACTACATATACTACATGTACTCATTCTACATATACTGCATATACTCATACTACATAAACTACATATACTCATACTGCATATACTCATACTACATATACTACATATACTCATACTGCATATACTCATACTACATATACTACATATACTCATACTAAAACCAGGACTGTTGCTATCTTTACAGCTTTACAATTTGGATTTCCTAAGTTCATTTGCAACTCTGGTTTGGGGCCAGACATTATATTTTGAAATGATAAACATAATTTGATGAGCACAACAAATAATACTTATAATGATGTTAGGTATGCTCACAATGATACATGTCATTGGATGAAGTGATAACAATAACTTTAAATCAAAAAACGGTTGGACTTTTTTATTCGCTGTTGATTGAAGACTTGCAGTTTTGAAGAAATTTCAGTGCTAATATCAATAACTGACAATAGAAACAAATAATTGTATTATTACAAATTCTAAAATAGGAAGATGACTATTAATATATGCTTTTTATTTTACAAGTTTATTTTTCTACATCAGTGTTTAGAGAATTCACCATGCTTACAGTAGAGAAAACATGTATTTATTGTTATGCTTTTTGTCACAAATGTCAAAAATTAACTAATTAAATAGACTAATTAATATCAGACCTGTTCTCCTTATGGACGAGACTCTTACAATCACTTTTCCTACTGTTGAACTGAGTAATGGTTTAGAAGGGCTGCAGGTCTTAAGCGGTAAAGTGGCATCATTCACGCCTTGCTCTGTACTCCTCCTGGTGCTGCTGCTGTTGGTAGAGAGGATGAGCTACTGATCTCAACCTAAAGTCTGCAATAATTCAACTACTTTGAAATACTTAATGAATTAGACTCAGTCGTACAATTTTATATTTGTTTTGAGCTCATTTACTTTTCTATTAGCATAAGGAGCTCCGTATGGCTGTTGAATATATTGGCAGTGAATCATTTGAAAGCAGATATGATATAGGGCATTTTCCCTGTTTTTATTTAAGTGTGGTTTTTCAATGTGAGAGCATGATTTATTGATTTCATGTTTAGATTTTAACTCTGCCCTCACACTTAAATAGTTTTTTTTAAAATGAGTTGTGCTTCTGCTCAAGCTGTCTCCTTACACTCAGACTGCATTGTCTGCTCTCTGATTCCTTTTAAAATTTTCCTAACTAGTGGAATGCCAGGTTCAGTGTTGACCACTTTGAGCAGAAGCAGAGCAAATCTAAGTGCAAGCAGGAGTTGTTTGAGTGTGAGGGCATGGACTGAAGGAACAATGTACAAAATCTGAATGTGAAATCAACTAATTATGTATCCATAATGAAAGACTGCACTCTTGAATAAAGATAGGACAAACAATGAGCGGGATAAATAAATTGTTCTTCCCTTAGTGCTGGATTTTGTTGCACTTCTGACAGCAAGCAGTCACTGTCTATTCAACTAAAGTGAAACCTAAATTCTGGTTTATTCTCTAGGCTGTGGCCTCTCTCTCTCTCTCTCTGTCTGTCTGTGTGTGTGTGTGTGTGTGTGTGTGTGTGTGTGTGTGTGTGTGTGTGTGTACTTCAGTATTTACTGTAGTTAGCATGGGCTGTAGACCAGATATCCACTAGACACTTTGAGGAAATCAGTTATAAATGCATTTTATGATATGTTTTTTTAAATGTTTATTATCTTAATTCAACTTCACTCACCTATTCTGTGTTATGTGTTTTTAAACCCTGTCATTTATTGTCGGTATGTCAATTTATTGTAGATAACAGTCAGTCAAAATGGCTGGATTTGCCTGCTCATCAATTTTTTTACTTTAATTTCAGAATGTAGATTCTTGTTTGTTTTAACTCACTGACTCACTGATCACATGACTCCAGTTGAGGACACACCTGTATATGTACAGACATATAATGGTATTTTCTACATCATATAAGTTATGAATAAACAGAAGTCAGCGAGTTAATGATAGGACCATGAGAGCCTCTGCCTGTAATCTCCTCTCAGTATTAAGTGTTTAGTGTCTGGAGTGACTGATTTTTAGGCGAGGGGCACACTGGATGACAGTATGACAGACTTAAAACAGTTAAGCAGGTGACTGAAATTAATTACAAAATATTTCTTCCACCTTTTTGTCCTGAAGGTGCTATACCAAAGCTCTTCTATGTGTCCTATACAGTGCACAAATCATTGTATAATAAACTGCTCTCACCAAGGTAGTAATGACCTGCTTCTAAGCTGGAACTGAAGCCTCTACTCAGTCCTATTTCTGCTTGATCTTAGTGCTACATTTGAAGCAATACCACAAAATCCTGTTGCTCAGCCTCGAGCAGACCTGGGTATTATTAAAGCTGACGCAGCCCGCAGAGAAGTCCTATCTAGTCCTCAGGTTCAAAACTGTTTTAAAACAATTTAAAAGATGTGTTGCTGGTGACCTTTGTTTACATGTTTAAAATGTCAACTTAAAAGTATTTAAATGAGAATTAGTCAGAATTAGGATGATTGGTATATAGGTGCACATACAGGCAGTTTGCTTTGGTGTTGTGGTGCATAATAAACAAAAATAAGAAGATAAGAGAAAACCCAGATACCTCTTTAAAGTACTGCTACCATGTAGAGTAAAAATACATTCTAATTCTAAGCACACAGCAGAGGATTTTCTGTGTCATAGGCATTCATACTGACTGGAGATACTCTATTTAGTTTAGGCGAGTTGTGCAAAAGGCAGGACATAATGTAAAAAAGCTTTTCACAGTGGAGTGTTCAGACCCAGTTAAAACAATGTTGGCCTGCTGCCTTTTATTCAGCACCAGCCGAAAACTAGCGGCTGTGCATGGAACCATGGTCTTATTGTAAATTATGTATTTTAATTAATTGACATTTCTTTTTAGAAAACTGTTTCCACTTTGACTTGAAGGAGGGTTTTTTTTGTAAATTCTTGTCAAAAAAGCCAAATTACATTGACCATGATTCCATTTATAAAAGCAATTAAAAGGGGACATTATCCAAGGAGGGGAATACTTTTTTATAGACACTATAAGTTTATGTTCTGCTTATTCAACAGTTTGATACATTGCTCATACCATCTCCTGTACTGCTGGATTTGTTTGCACTTGATGCAATGAGCAGTTGTAACCCAGTTGTTTACTGTGAATTTGCCAGAGAAGTCACTGCTGCATTCACACTTGTGCTCAGTCACACACTTAATGGACTTTATACTAAGGAGCTGGCAGGGAAAAGTCTGCTGAGGTAGTTTCAGCTCTGTTGGATCCTTACTCAAGTCAAACTGAAGGGGAATGTACCAAGGGTTTTTTGTAGATAGATCAACATGAGGGTCATTTGCACTTTTTCTAATAAAGAAGAATAAGCTTTATTAGTCAGACTGAACCTAAATCACAGTGTACATTTCAATTCATTACTGTTTATACTTTTAAATCGTATTATTTTATTGAAAAGAGTAATTACTCTACAAAATTATATATTTTTCACTATTTTTTTTATTTATAAAATATAAATAACTTATATTGTGGACCAATATCATCATTTATACAAGTACAATAATGTGGAATACTTTGACTGGAAGCTGTTATTCCAGAAAAAACATTAAATAAAATGTATTTAAAAACCAACAACAAAACAAGAAACAGAGGTTGAATATACAATCATTGTTTGTTCCATTCTATGTTCCCATCGTAATTTGTAGTTATGTTACTAATATACAGTAACAGTATTGCTATTTTAACCAGATCCTTGTATTTTAGTTGGCTAGGTGAAGTCTATGCCCACAGCACTGCAGACTAGTGGAGCTGTTGAGCTCCAAGGTCCTCACCATGTTAGCCCCACTGTCTGTGCTCATGCAAGTCATGTTATCCACTTTCTGTGCTATGAGGTTCCCTGTGTGGTCTGGTGGGAAGTAGGTTGTTGGAAGACACACACTGCACAGCTTCCATGGTGGATGAAATCAATAGTTTGACTCAAATAAGGTTCTGAAGTACAGCCAGACCATATTTCAATAGTAAAACTGGAAATTGAATCTTGCAGCATTTGGATTACTGCCATGGAATGACCGTGTTGGGAAAAATATTTGCAGCTGGGTGGGCCTATCTCTTACCATAGATTAATCATAGAATTTTTTTTACACCCTCATTATGAAAATAATATCCATGGCAAGGAAAAAATGTCAGTTTGCTTCAGTTAAAAAAGTTTTGTATCTGTACAGATACCATTTAATTTAATGCATTGCTGATTTAAATAAAGGCACGAGAGGAACTGTGGCTGTATGAGCTGTGGTTACATACAGAGTAAAGCCACTAAAGACCAGCAAAATCATTGTTTGTTTAATTTGTTCTTTCAGATGGCTGAATGTCACCTAAGCACATTCAGATTTTATTAGTGTACCCTTAATAGTTAATTTCAATTTATGTTTAAGGGGGGGCGTAAAGTCAAGTTAATGCGTAGGAGTGGATACAACTGTCAATAATGTTAACGTAGCTCCTCTGGGATTAAAGATTAAAGTTATTTTTTCTGATTTAGACTATTTAGACAGTAACAGTACATTAGTTTAGGCTGTAAGGGTTATAACTGTTGATAGTTATTGTTGTTTTGTGGGTTATTGTTTGTTGGACGATTGAGCTAAACTAGCTAGCATATGCTAACTGTTGCTCAGAATGTGTGATTTAGTAGTGACAGTAGTTTGTAAATTTATAGGAAATAATACATTTTTTAAAATTTAACATTTAATTCATTGTAATATTTGGGTTCATCTATTGTTTTCTACAAAATATACTGGTCATAAGAATGGCAAATGGACTGTATTTAAACAGCGCTCTGCTGAAATTTTTGACCACTCAAAGTGCTTTTACACTACATGTCACATTCACCCATTCACACAAATTCACACACTGATGACAGGAGCTATTACACAGGGTGCCAACCTGCTCATCAGGAGGAGACTAAGCATTTAAACACATTCATCGACCGTTGGCACAACAATCAGGAGCAATTTGGGGTTAAATATCTTGCCCAAGGACACATCGATATGTGGACTGGAGGAGCCAAGAATCGAACTGCCAATCTTCCGATTGGTGTACAACTGAGCCACACCTGCTAATTGTGATTTATTAATTGTGATGATTTTTGATACCATTTTAGAATTAGTTAACTAAATTAGTTAATTAGTAATTTTTATACTTTATTTTATTGGCCTACTGTATGTTTATTATAATTCTGATAGTTACACCGTCACACCGGTGTATAACATACAGTCTATTTTTAGGGGGTGTCATGCTGGGAAAAACATTTAAAGACTGGTTTATTTGAATGCACCAGTAACTATTAATTTATAAACACATAAGTTTTATGTTCTAATTTTTCTCTATTTACTTTTATTAGAAACCCAATTAAAACACAAATATTATACCTGAAACAGTGTGTCACATTAATGGTTAATGGTCTGGTATATTAAGTCAGATTGGGTTCAGGTTAGGGTTTCAATTAAACCTTTTAAAAGAACAAAGTAGCTTTACATATTTAATACAGTGTGTACCTGTGTGCTTACTCGAGTTCCAAAAACTCTTCATAAGAGCTGTCACTGTGCGCAATTAGACTACTGCACCTGAGTCACACTTTTGCACATGGCGCTGTTTATAGGACGTTATAATTCATAAGTGTGGACACTCACAATGTTATCTTTACAGTTCTAGTTATCATTCTTAGTATGGACAGCCTTTACATACCTATAATCATATCCAGATCCAACCTCTTTCTGTATTTTACTGGTGAATAGGACACGCTGGTGTATAAGACACACCCCACTTTTAAATGAAAAAGTATTGCGTTAAATTAAATTATTGCATCTTATACACCGGTATTTACGGTAATTGACTTTAAATGGAATTATTTTGAGAGTATGTCATTATTTAGACATTCTATGATTTTTATTGATGTTATATATTGAACTTCGTACTAAACCAGATGAATTGGCAGTTACACACAGAGTAAAGCTACTGAAAAGCAGCAAAATCATTGATAGGAGTTGCTAAGTTTGGTCGTGTTGTACAAGTTTGTGTATTGATGAAAAAGTGTGAGGCAGACAAACGTGTATGCATGTATGTGCTGGAGCTGTTTCAAGTCATGCTACCACATGCACGTGGGATGTGGTAATTTAATGACCCCTCTCATCTTCCATACACACGCACACATAAGCACACAGGTCCAACTGATACAGTATCAGTATGCCCGGACCTCACCTCTCCACTACTCATCCTCGTGGCAGCATTCAGGTCAGGGCCTGGCTGGTGTACTCTTGTCTTTCTCCCTCTGCTTCCATCTCACCCTGCTTCCATTGATCAGCCTGATAATCCTATAAACTTCCTGCTTTTTGTTATCAGTCCATTGATCTGTGTCCGCCTCTCTGGCTGCAGACGATGAGGGAATAAATGTGTGGTTGGAGGTGAAGACACAAACTGCAATATGTGTACTGCTCACACGTCAACAAGGAGATGGGCCAACAACAGCAAGGCAGACACAGCAACTAATGGAGTTATAAGTCTGATATGTGTGTCATTATTCTGTGTTTTTCAGCGGTGCCTGCTAACATCTCTGAGCTGAAGAACCTTGAGGTTCTAAACATGTTCAATAACCAGATTGAGGAGCTGCCAACTCAAATCAGCAGTCTTCAGAAGCTCAAACACCTCAACCTTGGGTATGTCCGACTCTAAAAATTTTTTACACATATGCTCTACCCTTCCATTCTCATTCTCTGTAGATTTGTGCTGGAGCAGTACAGCAGATTGTTAACATGCCTTTTTTATTGTATTTGCTGCCCTGAGGCAAGGCCTGTCTACTATCTGATCATTCTCTTGTTCCCTCCAAGCACACACACACCACACACCACATACACATATACACACACACACACACACACACACACACACACACACTAGATTCTACTTTAGTCAGTAGATTCCTTATCTTCATCTCTGCAATCCCCCTCCACAGTGAAACACAAATCGCCCCCTTAGGCTGTCCCAGACTTTGAGTCTTTCTATTTGATTTGTTTCATTAGGCTATGTGTCAAAACAGCAACCAAGACTAAGAGCTTGATGAAAGGATGGTTGAACTATAGGTTTTATCATGACTAAGGCTGAAACGATTACTCGAATTATTCGAATAATTTGATTACAAAAAATGATCGAGGCAATTTTTCTACAATCGAAGCTTTGTTTAATTCATTTCACTTGTTTATATGACATGCTCTGCTTGTGTTTTACACAAATGGTTATTACTGACGCACATCGCTTCACAGTGTTACACATATGGTTCAACATTTTAAATGATTGTTTTGCCATGATTAGACAAACAACTTGAACAATCGTGAATTGTTTTATAATGTGATTTGTTATGCCATGAACATTTTTTGCATTGTAACTCCTCCTAGAGGTTCATTTGAATAATAATTTTGGGGTATGTTTCAAGTACTTATGTGGGTAATATCCTGCAAGTTTTGTGATGATCTGCCCAATGGTTGTTGACTTGGGTCTATTTATGTGCTGAGCCTTTTGAAGTTCATTGGTCAACATCTTAAAAATGAAAACAAATATGAACAAGCTTTATGCAACTCTTGATATGCTTAGTCCAATAATGATCCACAGAAAATTTGGTAACAAATCGACCTACAGTTTAGTAGGAAATGTCAAAAATGTGTTATAACTACATAGACACAAATGGACATGACTTATATGGACAGATTAATCTGGACCCACAGAATCCAGGGAAAAGAAGAATTTTGACCTGTGGCTCAAAAGTTATATGGCGGAATGTAAAGTTTGTTGTTACAGCGCCACCATCTGGCCAATTAAATGTATTTCTTTGGCAGCACTACCACACAATTACCAGTCAATGGGTAAAATCTGATGTCTCCAAGTTTTAGCATTTTGGGGTTGAACCCCTAATGATTTGGACGTCTGTTAATGCATTTGTGTTACACATTTCCGAGGGGAAGTTCAGTTGCTCACCTGCTGGCTAGAAATTCCTTATGTGTCTGTTTGGATATGAGTGTAGGCTCACACAGCCTGGGTGGCACTGACAGGAGGATTAGGAGGGGAGCCGTGGTGTGTATTGATCCACAGACAAACATAATCTGGACAGTGTAAGCCTCATACTGCTATTCAGCCTGTGCATTCACTTTTCATTGTCTGTTTATTTTTCTGTTGGCTCTGTGTGTATTTATCAAGTGTGTGTGTGTGTGTGTGTGTGTGTGTGTGTGTGTGTGTGTGTGTGTGTGTGTGTGTGTGTGTTATGGACATGCTTCTGTGTATTTGAATCTAGTAAGTGCTTAATCTCATTTGTCAAGCACACATGAAAGATTTGAAATAGAATAGTTGTCCCTATGACCTGTCAGTTGCTTACACACACACACACACACACACACACACACACACACACACACACACACACACACACACACACACACACACACACACACACACACACACACACACCATGGGTATACATGTGCGTAAATTCAGATGGCATCACTTCATTACTAAATCTTCCCAGCTTGCTTATCTGTCTGCCTATGCCTTTCAGATGTTCTCGAGGCTACTTATTTGATGACTGACGTGATGGCCAGTCCACAAGGACAAGCAGCAAACAAACCAATGAACTCTATTTGAGGGCATAAGCATTTCTACAATATCTGGCCCCTGTAGCATTAACAAACATGCCAAAGCCAAAGCATGTTAATGCAGGTCATCACCATCAGAGTCCCATAGCACCGAGTCTCCCAGCATGCAAAGATACTTATTGTGAATCATCTTCTAGTCATATCTGTGTTTACTGAGGTTTGCTCTACCCTGGTATTGTTCATGTTGTACCTGTCACTGTCACAACAGCAGAGAGATCCTTTTCAAAGATATAACAAGTTAAAAACTACTTGCACCATGGCAGAGGAGAATGAAGCTGTTTTGTCAGTTATCTAACCTGCTCAAAAAATTAATGGAACACTTAATCAATCAGTATAACACCAAGTCAGTTTAACTTCAGGGATAGCTATCTGTCCATTAAGGAAGCAAAAGTGATTGTGAATCATTTCAGCTGCTTTGGTCCTAATGAGAGTGACAACAGGTGCAATGGGAGAGGCAAAAGGAAGACAACCCCCAAGAAGGGAATGGTTTTATATGTGGTAGTCACAGACAATTGCTGTTTCCTTATCCTTCCTGACTGATTCTTCCCTAGTTTGATGTTCAGCTAGTGTCCTTGTCACTACTGGTAGCAAGAGGTGGTAGCTGCGGCCCAATCAGATTACGCAGGTAGTCCAGCTTGTTATTGTTCCATCTATCTGCCAAGGCACTATGGGCAGAAAATAGCAACTTGCTAAGACCTGGTGCAATGTGCAGTACAGTTTCAAGAGCATGGAAAAGCTACCAGGAGAGCGGCTTTTACATGAGGAGAGCGGGACAGGGCCGTAGAAGGGCATCAACCTAGCAGCAGGACCGGTATCTGCTCCTTTGTGTCAGGAGGAACAGTAGCACTGCCAGAGCCCTACAAAATGAGCCCCAGCATTCTACTGATGTGCATGTTTCTGACCAAACTGTCAAGATGCACAACCAATGTTAGTTAAGTTGATCTGAGTTTCTACCGCCAAACTCATCTGCATGAACCATATTCAGTACTGATGGTGTCATTTCCTCTGTTTGTATTATATGTGTTATGGTTGTCAAAAGGGTGAATATGTGTGAGGACAGTGATTGCGGCTACCTTTTATGTGAATTTTGAAAACTTAAGTTCAAGTTCAAGCACTTCAGCACTTTTTTGAGTAACTTTTTTGGAGGGAAGGGATATCAACTGTTAAAATCTAGTATTCGTCGAAGATGAATTCTTGCACCATTACTCTTGTAGTAGGCCCTCAAAATAGAGATGGAAATATGTTCACATTTAGATGCACTATCTTTAAAATATATTGAGTGAGTCAGGACCCTAATTTTGGCAGTAATGTCAATAAAGTAACTAAAGTAACTAGGTCAGCTTAAACAATATATCCAAAGCTAAAAGGGTCACACCGATTCTGAAAAACTGATGCATGTATCTGTAATGTATCTTTAGCTGTAGTAGTATCTGGATTACTGGACACTGGACTACAAACTTTACACTGGACTACTGAGAAAAAACAATCTCAAAGCTTCTTATTCGTCTTCTTTTATCATCATCATCATCATCATCATCATCATCATCATCATCATCATCATCATCATCATCATCATCATCATCATCATCATCATCATCATCATCATCATCATCATCATCATCATCATCATCATCATCATCATCATCATCATCATCATCATCATCATCATAGATCTTGGCTATGCAGTGTGGCATCTTGGATACCTTGCTGTGGAATCTAATACATCCTTGACTAGGGGAGGCTGGCTGTTTCCCGTCCACCACTCCATTTGAAAAATCAATTGGCAGCACTGCAGGACAAATCTCTGGACAATCCAGGTGAAGCTGGTGTAACAGACACAGCATCAGTACGGCTAAGAACAGAGTCACCTTTGACCCTCAGATGAGTAAATTGGACCAGGTTTGATATAGAGACTGATAGGGTCTCTCTCTTGGACAAACAAAGATCCATTAACATTCCATGGCGCAACCTAAAGTGACAAGAACTACATAAAAGTAACGAAAGACAGATTTTGGTGTCTCCTTCGGACGTCATAATTTATCGGAGAGACTTCTTCCATCAGATTAGAGTCACACAGACCACGGTCATAAACTAAAAGACACATTCCTGACTTTCCCCCCTCTGTGTCTCCTGAAACCACACAGAGCATGAAAGTGAGAAAATTAGTGTTAAGAACTTAAACAAGAACATCTTAGTAAATAGTATGGTTTCAACAATACCAATTACTTATATCAGTATCAATTATCTAAAGAAACCTCCATTGTAACAGCCATTACATTGACCACAGATAAATGTGTATTTGAAGAACTGTCATTGTAACTTTTCCTTTCATAAAAACAAATTTTGGTATGAAAATGTTTACTTAATGTGAGAAAGTGTTACATTGATGTTATGTTTACATTATGGTGATAATCAATTATCTATAATGGAATAAGTAGAATAACAATGTGTTATGTTTGATCATATTAATCCTTTTAAGGTTTTAATGAATGGCAGCTTGATGAATCAAGCTGATGTCGTATCAATGCCAGAATAATACATCCTGTGTTCTATGTAAATAGGTTATAGTATGCATTTTATAATCAGGATTAAATACTGAATGAATGATGATGATGAAAAGTTTCATGGTAAAAAGCTGGAAACGAGATCCTCAGAGTAGCTGTGATGAATCTGATTGGCTGATACACAAACCTTCCCCAGGGACAAAAACCAGCTGCACCCATCTGAAACCGGCTTTTGCCCATCTGAAATGGGCTTTGCGTTGTTTCAGGTTTTGCTTTGTCCATCTTTTCTTTTCTTCACCTCACACATTCTTAACTTAGTCACCTTATCTTCTTTTAATCTTCTTTTAATCTTTAGTTATTCTTTATCTACTGTAAGTCTTAAGTTTAGTAATATTGTAACTTTCACCAGCAACGTACAGAGAAAAGGCCCTTTATGTAAACACGTCATTAAGTCTTGCATTCAGCCTGTTTTTGACATTTTTGATGATTTTGACGTGTGGCCAATGCTGAGATCTCTCCACAAAGTTATTAAACAGTGAACTAGTTAAATTGGACTTTTCCTCCATCTTTCATCAACCTGAGAGAACTTTTTGGGCAGACAAACGTCTGTCTGTACACGTGGTTCTGAAGGACGGACAGCTGAGACCCTCCATCAATGAAAGTAGGATCCAAATATTGCTTTAATCAAGGGTTGATGTCAGATCGAGTAATTCAAATTTTCTTTAAAAGTAAAACTTACAAGTTTTCTTAGTTTCCACATAATTACATATCCTTCATTTAAATTCATCATTCACCATCATCTTTCATTCATGTCGCTATATCGAGTCATCTCTTGAATTCATATTGCATTGTATCATCACATTTATTTATCCATCATTTACTAGTAGTGTGTAGTTAATAAAATCCATAAAACTCAATCAATGGTGTATGTCTATTGTTTGAAGTGATACAGGGGATCTATTGAACCGTAGAGTCATGAACTTTAGATATTTGACTGATCAGAAATGTATTTATTTATTAGATGGCAATCTGAACTGCTGTAAGTTGACTTTGCTTAACTTTTTAATGTTGTCCATACCTTCTAAACTGGTCAGATTTTCATATCCAGCCCCCCTCCTGTCTCTCATTGCAGCACTGAGCACTTCAGCAGGCTGTTGAATATTCAAACTTGCTTGTCCTTTAACTGTGCCAAGTACCACATGGGTTACATTTACAACTTTAGTCTTTTCTGGAACCATGTCAAGCTTTTTGCTAAAGACGCACCCCCAGCAGTCCTCTGTTCTAACAAACAGCATAATGTATTGTATTCACCACATGTGTGTCCCCTCTGTTGCTGGCAGTAAACATCATCAAAACCACTATTTAGTGGTGGCCAGTTCTGCCTGTACATCTCAGCTCGCTAGCTGCACCCATTTGTGTTTAAAACACACACTTTCACCCACAGCCTCTAGTATTCCTGTCAAGATTACTGGAAAAATCCTAAAAACATCCTAAGCATTCTGTATTATCAGAATCAATATTAACCCAGTCTCAACATATCACAGCTACATTGGTCCACAGTGTAAAACGTAGCTATCTCACTATTTGGGCTCATAAATTGTGAGATGGTGGTGAGATGTTTTTTCTGCTCTATTCTTTTCTATAGGACTGTGTTCATGTCACGTGACATTCAAGTTTTTGTCCGTGAAAACAAACGAAATGTCTGCCATTCATTTAATTCTCAGTGTAAAATGTATTATTTTAAGATCATTTCTGCATTAAAATGTGTTTTGATGACATCTCTAGTGAGAAATATGCATTTTGTTTTCACAATCTCTGTTCAGTGAATGTATATATGTATATCTTAAAATATTACATTTTAGACTGCAAACGAATGACCTTTACTGGCTCACACTACTGGAATCATACACTGATTCCACTATACCTTACAAACTTCCTAAAATACTGTCATGTTGTTATGCGACCACAGTACAAACTAGTTTATTTTATTATTTTTTTTAAGTATATTTTTTGGGGCTTTGCCTTTTAATGTACAGGTTCAGTAGAGAGAGACAGGAAACTGGAGACAGAGAGGGGGGAATGACACGCAGGATAGGACCACTCAGTGCGGGATTCGAACCGGGGTCGCCTGCAGCGAGGACTGAGCTAAACACCGCCCCACAAACTAGTTTATTTAAATGAATGATCAGTTGGGTTTCACTATTCATTTCAATTAATTGGTCACCAAACTGAAAGGAATTTGATTTAAGAAAATGCAACTGTCTAATGTATGTTTTTTTTTAATGTGTGTGATTATGTGCACAGCATGAACCGTCTGAGCACCTTGCCCAGAGGATTTGGTTCATTGCCAGCTCTTGAAGTATTGGACCTCACCTACAACAATCTCAACCACAGCTCCCTTCCTGGAAACTTCTTTTACCTCAGTAAGTGCATTCACTTTCACTTTCTCTCTCTCTCTCTCTCTCTCTCTCTCTCTCTCTCTCTCTCTCTCTCTCTCTCTCTCTCTCTCTCTCTCTCTCTCTCTCTCTCTCTCTCTCTCTCTCTCTCTCTCTCTCTCTCTCTCTCTCTCTCTCTCTCTCTCTCTCTCTCTCTCTCTCTCTCTCTCTCTTTCTTTCTCTCTCTCTCACTCACTCACTCACTCACTCACTCTCTCACACACACACACACACACAAGCACTCCAGATACCACACACTTGCAGTAGTGCAACCATTGATGCCAACTTGGTAAATAATTCAGACTACACCAGCAACTTTCTTTTAGCATGCATTTTCTCTGTCACACACTCGGTCACAATATGCAGTAATTTGAGTTGAATGATACAGGAAGCGGCAAAATGTTGCCCCACCATACCTCACCTGGCTGAGGAGAGTGTTTCTTTTTAAGAGATGGCCTCACAAGCATAATCTGTGCCATCACAAGAAGTTTGGAGCCAATCCTGGTCTAATATTCAATTTACACAAGTGTGATGGCGCTGTACACAAGCTGCTGGCAGGGCCCCCTCCCCCGCACAGCGCATGCTCTCACTCACTTAAACAGGTACGAGCCTTCACGTGCGTGCAGCGTGCACGGCAGGTTCCTCTGTGGGGAGGGGCTTAGAAGGCAGGACTGCAGCAGCAGAGAGGGAGAAGGAGGGACCTGGAGGCTGTACTCGTTCAAAGTTTCTGGCTAAGTCTCATAACTACAGACTGCAGCTTTAACAGTGAAGTAGGAGACAATCTTTTGAAATGAAATACATAAACATATTCATAGACTCTAGAATATTTAATGAGGGAGAAGAAGTAGATGCCTTTTTAAGGATTTTAACATTCTTTTGCTTATTTTGTGGAAAAACTCAATCACACACATAATATTGTTTCAAGCAGAGAGATTTTTATAAGCCTTAATACATGTGTGGAGGGGCTTTAACAGCTTTAAGAGCTGGTTGCAGAGGTGATGTTGCTGTGATGTAATGTAGATGTGTTTGTGTTGTTAGTTCAGATGTGAAGTACAGAATAAACAACGCACCTTTGTGCTTTCGAGAGAAGTAGGTCTTTTATGGGAGGATCAGTGAAGATCTAAAGGTAATTAATATTCTGTGGGGGGTTTTCAACGCAGACTGGTAAAAAAGTGAAGATGAATACTGACCTCCATCAGAGCTGTTGACACATTTTTTAATTTAAAATCTAAACTCCATTTCCTCTGGAGAGTTCTGTCTGTCTTATCAAGTTTAGAATGACGGTTTTCAGTTTTACTGCTTAAATGCACTGTCCCATGACATACGCAGCAGTAACATTACTTGGCCTGGAAACATTTTCAGATACCAAAAACTGATTCTCTAATCCTTAAAGTAAATTCTTCTAGAATTTAAGTGAAATATATGGACTGTACTGTACTACATACATATATATATATATATATATATATATATATATATATAGTTGAGGTATACCTATGATGAAAATTACAGGCCTCATCTTTTTAAGTGGGAGAACTTGCACAATTGGTGGCTGACTTAATACTTTTTTGCCCCACTTTATGTCAGTGTTAATGTGATGGCTCCTCAGTCCATGACTGATCTGAACACACTCAGTTTTTCCACACTGTTACCAAGACACTCAGATTTACCATTAAAGGTCACCTTTTGCCTAAAACAAATTAGCATAAGGTACTATGAGAGGAGATTTCTTCTTCTCTGGTGCAGCATTGATGAGCAGACTTAATGAACTTAATTAACAGTGTGATGTTCGGCACACTTAGCTGGGTCTCCAACACAATTCACCACATAACTCTGGCATCATATAATATATTTAAAATATAAAGTATATAAAATATATTTAAAATATATGTATATATATATATATATATATATATATATATATATATATATATATATATATATATATATATATTTTAAATATATATATATATATATATATATATATATATATATATATATATATATATTTTAAATATATATATATATATATATATATATATATATATATATATATATTTTAAATATATATATATATATATTTTAAATATATTTTAAGTTGTTTGTTTTTATGGTATGTCTGTCTGTCTTTTAATGTGATGACTACGGGTGGAAATTAGCCTTGAGCTAAACCCGGTATATTTACAAGACGTCATTGCACTAATTGTACATTAATATGCATTGTCCTCGGCAAATAAACGATAAAATAAAATACATTTTTTTAAAAATCGTCCAAGAAGAACCCCTTTACTCAAAGAGCGGCACATCAAAGCCAGACTGAGATTAGCCGTGAACATTTGAAAGGTAAAGATGAGTTTTGGAAGTCTGTGCTTTGGTCTGATGAGACTAAACTGGAATTGTTTGAGCACATGGATGTTGCTTATGTTTGGCCTTGGCCAGGGAGAGGCCTTGAACCCAAAGAACACAGTTCCCTTACTCATGCTGTGACGGTGTTTTGCAGCCTCAGGCACAGGGAGCCTTGTTCGGGTGCATGGCATCACGCAGACTATTGACTATTAATGGCCAGGGGGCTAATAATTTTGGATTTCTCATTTTTTCCTTTTTTTGTTTCAACTCATTAAATCAATAAAATATCCTAATCAAACTTGTCAACTTTTGTCTTTGTAGTGTAATTGTTTCCAAAATAACAAACACATGTTGTTAATGGCCATTTCCATGGAGAAATCAAGACTTTTGTCTAATTTCATAAGGGGGGCTAATAATTTTGGTCACAGCTGTATTTTTAAGCTTGCTGCTAGCTAGCTTATCTCCTCATGTCCTGAAAAAATCGTGTGATGTGCAACCCCACCATGATTATCTGTCCATCATAAATCACCTATAGTATGCGCCTTATTGACAGGATTTTTACATAGACTGTCATTAGACAGTTGTGAGATGTGGACATTGGACAGGGTTTTAAAAAGATTTTAAAAGTCTTGTAGTGTAAACTTGGCTTAACTCAACCAGCATGCTCTCAGTGCCCTCCACTCCACCAAGATGTTTTCTGTTTTAAACTCTTAATTATGATGTTTTGGAAAAAACTCCTCTGCCCACTAGTCAGAGGGGGACAAATAAGCACCAAAGTCAGTGTGAACAGAGGTGACAATCAGGGTGGTGGAGGTAGGAAGAAGAGGAACTAGGCCTCGGCTACATTAGTCATGTACAGTGTAATATTGATTTCACATTAAAAGATGAATAGGACTTCATAGTAGAAGCAGCTTTTTGACCACATATTATTTCAGTCATCTCCTTTGTGTAAAATACTCACACACACAGAATGGGTTGACATATTTTTTCACTGTTACCAAAGCTGTCTCAATGTCACTGTTATCTTGCTAGACAAGAATAAGTAAATCTTTGTTAGACTGCTCTGTGTGGATTGACAGTATGTGAGGAAGTCTTATTATTAAGCTTTGACTGGTGTTATTGATAAGATTCCAGTCTGGCTAGAACCTTCTCAGACGCACACATTTAGATTAACAGAAATGCTTATTTTTCAGCCACTCTTCGTGCTCTCTATCTGAGTGACAATGACTTTGAGTCCCTGCCTGCTGATATCGGGAAGCTGACCAAACTACAAATAGTAAGTAAATGTCAATGCAATGTACACAATGAGCCAAGTCAGTTGGAAATCCAATTAGTTACATGTGCTGCCAAGCTCAAAAAATCAATAGCATAGCATGAAGACTGACATTCACAGTACTAACAGATTCAACATTATAGACTCTTTAGTCTTTTTTGGCACTTATACAGCCCCATAGGTTCAAACTCATCTTCACATTATGATACTTAAACTCAGCAAAACACTCAACTCCACTCCACAACAAAATGTTTATGAATACAAATTAATTGAGGTCCTGGATATATTGTTACATCGCAGTGTCCAAGGACATGTACATACAGTGGGGTCCAATAGTCAGAGACCACTTTCCTGTTCAAATGAATGGGAAAGTGTTACTTACCATAAGCTTTACAGTTTCTGACATACTGGGCCAACAAAATTATAATAACAGTTTAAATAAAAGTTAAATAATAAAAGTTTGCAAGCTGCTATAGTAAAAGCCTTACAGTACCTCATCTTAGCAAGAAAGTTTGCTCATTATATCTGGAATATATTGACGGGTGAGTGGAGAAATATTACAAAGATGCAGATGCTTCCACACAGGTGCACTGCATGGTACAGTTAAGCAATTAACATCCAATGATGCTCAATGGCAGTTGATTCTAAAGACGGCAAGAGGAAAAAATATGTGACTGTGAAAGAGGGTTCATTGTTGGGGTACGGATGGTAGGATCTTCAGTTACAAAGACAATTGGGAAAATGGAAAATCAAACAAATTTTAGGGCATTTCCAATTGTTGGTGCTTGATCTTTGGAATAAGTGACAGCTGTACTACTCATACACCTGTACCTGGTTAGAGTACTTTTTTTTTCTGCAAAGGTTTCAGTGTATGTTGATGTTTGCCAAGAGGGATTCCACCAGGGGTTATGGATCCTATGAAAAGATATCACATTGAGCCCCACTACCACAGGCCACGCCAACCCTGTGCAAATGCCGTAACCACAACTCCAGAACCTAAAGATCACATTCAGATTCCCTTATTGTCATTTTAATGATCCACATAAAAACAAATTAAAAACAGTGAGGCATCAATAATTTTTTTTTTCTGATGGATCCCCTGGAACTTGGTGCTGTGAACCCTCTCCACCTCTGAGCTGCTGATGGTCAGTGGGAGATAGTACCAGTTACCAGTCCTCCTAAAGTCATCTACCATCTCCTTTGTCTTATGGTTGAGGGCAAGGTTGCGATTTATGCACCAGGCTGTGAACTGCTCCAGCCCTTTTTAGGCCGACTCCTTGTTGTTGGTGATGGGGCAGACGACTGTGGTGTCATGCATCAGCAGCGTAAACAGTAATGGGCTCAGTACACACCATGGTGGTGATCCTGTGCTTACTGTGGTTGTTTTAGATGATCTGATCATACGTTCATGATCCATCTGCACATAACAGGATCCTCACCCAGCAACAACTTTTGAATGAGCTGTTGTGGCAATATTGTGTTAAAAGCCGAGGTGAAGTCAATTAGCAGGATCCTGGCATGGTGTTCTTATTTTCCATATGAGTCAGAGTGAAGTGAAGCAGGGTGGAGATGGCATCCTCTGTAGAAAGCTCTATAAGCAAACTACAATGGGTCCAGATTGGTTGGGAGGCATGACTTGATGTGATTCATGACAAACCGCTCAAAGCATTTCATGGCGATGAGGGTCAAGGCTACAGGACGGTAGTCATTCATGGAGGATGGATTTGGAGTCTTGAGCAGAGGTATTATTGTGGCACATTTTAAACAGTTAGGCACTCTGGCTTGGCTGAGCGAGATATTGAATATGTCTGTAAAGACGTCCTTCAGCTGTTCTGCACAGATGTTGGAGAAGACTCTCTTCACGCTGTCAGAAGTTAGCTGCAGTGCCTAGTTGGTATGAGGTACTTGAGGCAGTGCCCACCTTTGTGCCACTCTGTTGTGTGTAACCTCAAACCGGATAGAAAAAAGTGTTTAGGTTATATGTAGGGAGGGGTTATTGTCCATTGCCTGTACAGTGGGCTTGTAGCCTGTAGCTGTCTGGAATCCCTCCCATAAGCGCCTTTTATCCTTGGTGTCAGTGAAATGACTGGACAAAGTTTTCCCATACACTCTTTTAGCCTCTCTAATTCCTATTTTTATGTTGTTCCTTGCTATGCTTCAGTGTCGTACGATCTGAATGTGGCATCACAAGCGAACCTCCCCAGTTAGCCAAGGCTTATTGGTGGGACACAGCTTTACAGATTTTATAACAGTCACATCATCAATGCATTTATTTACAAATCCCAACACAGTCTCCGTATATTCCTCTGGATATATACAGCCCTGTGTAAAGATGGAATAGCCTCTTGTGGCCACACTCTAATGTCCTTCCCTACTGCTGGCTCTTGTCTCACTATGGGCCAGTATGCAGGCTTCAGCAAGATAGTTACGTGGTCAGAGCTGGTGATGTAAAGGGTCTGTAGTGTATGCATTCTTGATGTTTGTATATAAATGATCCAGTGTATTATTCCCTCTTGCTAGTGGAAATGAGGTATAACAGACTTAAGGTTAGCCTTATTAGACTAGACTATCACAGTTATGCAAATGACACGCAGATATACCTGGCACTGTCTCCAGATGACTACAGTCCAATACAGTCATTGTGTCACTGTTCAGAGCAAGTAACAAATTGGATGAAAATTTCCTTCAATTAAATCAGGACAAAACTGAGGTCATTGTTTTTGGCAATAAAGAGAAGAGGATTGCTGTTAGTAAACATCTGGAGTCACTCTCTCTAAAAACTAAGTCCGAAACCTTGGCGTGCTGATAGACTCAGATTTGACTTTCAGCAGTCACATCAAATCAATCACCAAAACAGCCTTCTATCAGCTTAAGAACATATCCAGAGTGAAGGGTTTTATGTCTCAAACAGACCAGGAGAAGTTGATTCATGCTTTCATCTCAAGTAGACTTGACTACTGTAACGGTCTTCTGACTGGACTCCCACAAAAAAGCATTAAACAGCTGCAGCTCATTCAGAACGCTGGCTCCCAGTCAGTTCTAAAGTCTTTACACTGGCTCCCAGTCAGTTCTAAAGTCTTTACACTGGCTCCCAGTCAGTTCTAAAGTCTTTACACTGGCTCCCAGTCAGCTATAGAATAGATTTTAAAGTTCTGCTACTCATCTACAAATCACTGAATGGTTTAGGTCCAGAATACATAAATGACATGTTAGTAGAATATAAACCCAGTAGAGCTCTGAGATCTACTGACTCAGGTCAGATAGTTGAGCCCAGAGTTCAAACTAAACATGGTGAAGCAGCTTTTAGCTGTTATGCTGCACACAACTGGAACAAACTACCAGCAGAACTGAAATCAGCCCCAACTGTGAACACTTTTAAATCCAGGTTAAAAACATTTCTCTTCTCCTGTGCTTATGATTGAGCTCTTTTAAAGCACTTTACATTTTAATCTTTCTTTTGCACTCTATGTCCTTTTAATGATTTTAAAGCAAATCTCTCTATTTTTCTGTACGTTGTTTTTCTCAAATTGCATGTTTTTCTGTTTTATGTAAAGCACATTGAGTTGCCATTGTGTATGAAATGCACTATATAAATAAAACTGCATTGCCTTGCCTTATTAAAGTCCTCAGCAATGATATAAAATGCATAAGGATGGGCTGTCTGTAGCTGACTGAGAGTGCTGTAATGTTCTCCCATTGCCCGCTTTACATTTGCATTCGGGGAAACTTACACTGCACTAATGATGATTGCTGTCAGTTTGCATGGTAAATAAAAAGGTCAGGCCTCCTCCTCAGAGATTACCCAACGTTGACTCACAATGGCCGGTTTGCTTGGGTTAGCCCTTAGCCTGGCGTTGACGCCTTCTCGCATGCCTCACGTGTCCTGCCGCAGCGTAGACAGTGCTATTTCCTCGCTCTAGGCGAGTCTAGGGTCACCTTTGTGCAGCCTCGGCGTAGCAGTCTGCTTAGCAGTTTGCTAAGCTGATTTTTGCCCATTTGTTTTACAGGGAAAGAACAAAACTACATGTGGCACTGACAAAAACCTTCACTAATGTCAGCAGAGGCTGCTGCAAGCTTTGGTCATGCCGCCATGTTGACTCATTCGAAGCTTTAAATAACTCCAATACTTAGTCCAATACTCACTGTACAATATTTACTGATAGTGAGCTGTGAAAATATAACATTATGCACATCATATATGCCATCAACCTTTCAGGGACTACAGGTGAAAATTAGGCTCTATGGCTAAATCTGACATTTTTACATAATAAACCCAAATATTCATGTTTATTAAAATGCATCGTCCCTTCTTAAAATTAAATAATACAATTTTTAAATCAAATAAACAAACATGCATGCAACATTGTAATGTGATATTCTATTCTATCTTTTCACAACAGTATTAGTGACATCAAGGTAAGCTATTAAGGGACTTGACCCCAAGATGCACCGAACATTTAACGTAGAGAGTGGATTGCCAATGAGCAGAGTACATCAATAAAAAATCTGCTAGATGAAAATGTAATATGTTTGGTGCCCTAGGATTTTGGTGGCACACACTGCTCATAACTAGATGAAGATGAACACAGACACACAAATTAGAGATAGGCAAATCAATAAAAAGCAAATCTCTTACTTTATTCAAAACATTTATTAACAGTTTATTGTAATATGAGCAATTAATTAAAAAAAGATTAATGTCAACATATTTATATGATAAAAGCAACACTCCTGCACATCACAAGGTCTATAAGTAAAGACAAATGAACACCAGTTAAACCAAAACATTTTTTTTAAAGATTTTATTGGCATAGACGCCTTTATTCATCAGTAGATCGACAGGAAACATGGGAGAGAGAGGGGGGGTGACATGCAGCAAAGGACCTCCGTTCGGGATTCGAACCGGGGTCGGCTGCGTATATGGCATGCGCTCTAACCACTCGCCCACCTGCGCGCCAAACCAAAACTATTTTGATAAAATGAACAGCAAGGAACAATCAATATCAGAGTGCAAAATATTCAAAAATATTAAAATTTGAGAGGCTAAGAAAGAAAGCAACTTGTACAAAACAAGGTCTATAAGTAAAGACAATGACAAATGAATATGAACACCAATACAATACGTCTACATAACCATGGCAACACCCTGCACCCAGAGCCCTATAGACCTCTGGTTGCAACTGTTAACTGCGAAACAACTAGTTTCAGTGCCAGAGCTTCATTCATCTGTCATATCATGATATCTGGACCACTGGCGTAACATCATGGTGATAGGTCCCGGAGCAAATTTTTTTTTTGTGCCCCCGCCCTAAACACAAGCACACACATACATACACGCTTGGATACACGCACAGCCACTCGAGAGAACTGCTATTGTCACCATGTAGGCTAAAAAGGCGGAAAAAAGTCTCAGTTTACCGACCCGGTCGGGACATATGGGAGACTGAGTGCACCGTGTGCAAAGCTGGTACATATGTGTCTGTGTCCAATAAAGGTGCCGGGGACTTCACAGCTGATATGGACACAGAGAAACATAAAAAGGCAGTGCGAGGTGACAGTAGTTCAGCAAAGTTGACTGAGTTTTCTAATACAGAAGAGGTATTATTTATTTATTTATTTATTTATTTGTCCACTAAGACTTGAAAAGAGAGCTATTATTTACAAGTTGATTTTTCTAACACAGAAGAGACATTATTTCTATCATTATTTTATTCCAGAGATTTTACACTTATTTTACATTTTTATATATATTACAATTGAGGCATAATAAAGAAAGTTCAGTAACCTCTGAGAAGCCTATCTGAATTTCAGTCTTTGAGAGATATTATTTTGTAATATAACAAAATATTCTATCCATACATATAAACTTTAAATATATTTAAATTATAAGGAATCTTTGAGTAAACTGCGAGTATCATTTAAGTAGGCTATCTCGTGGCCGGGCGAGTGTCCTCTGTTTTGGAAATCAAAATATGGTCACCCTACTCAAATATAGGGACATTCATTTATATGTTAAAGTCCAACACTGCAGTTTGTGGAGCAGGCAACACAGAAAGTCATGTGGCCACCCCTAGCGGTAGTGGCCCTAAACAACCACATAGACTGTCCCGTTCATGGATCAGATAGATTATGGTCATGTACTTGAGGAACAGCTAAGATTGTCTAAAAACACCTGGAACATTTTAGTCCAGACTAAATTTGCTGAAAGTCTTTGTGCCTCAAACAAATTAATGATGGAGTTGTTTCTATTTAATGTAAATGTAAAGTGTAAGTGTGTGTTAAATTTGTGTATCCCTCTGTTTTTTCTCCTGTCCAGTTGAGTCTGAGGGATAATGATCTGACCTCGCTGCCTAAGGAGATTGGGGAGTTGGCTCAACTCAAAGAGCTTCACATCCAGGGCAACAGACTGACTGTCCTGCCCCCTGAGCTTGGTACAACACACACACACACACACACACACACACACACACACACACACACACACACACGTCTGTATAGCTATCTTAATGAGGACCTAACCTTACTCTAACCTTAACCAACACAACTAAAAGCCTAACCCTAACTGAACCTGAACCCAATTCTAAACTTCTTTGAAGCCTGAAACTTGGTGGCAGCACGTTGGCTCAGTGATAAGCACTGTGGCCTCACAGCAAGAAGGTCTTGGGTTCGATAACCTGCTCGGGAAGGGCCTCTAAGTGTGGAGTTTGCATGTTCTCCCTGTACATCAGCAAAGCTTGCTGAATTCCTGTCTTGATAGGTAACAGAAAAGGAATGATGAATACGTTAAATAATAGGAAGCACTCATCTGGTCCTTCATGTTAATCAAATTTAGCGTCCATTGTTTGTTAGCCACAGCCTGTACTACAACTGGGGGGATAATGCTTTTAACACATTGAATTTTGCTTTTTAAATACCAGGTGTCTGGCATGAAAAACATTTTAATCAATGATTTTATTGTCAAGCACAACCTTGATTTTATGTTTTTAACATGGTTTGACCGCGATAACCGCGCAGTTGTTCTTATCAAGTCAACCCCTTTTAATTGCATGGCCTCAGATCTATAAATTGTCAATATGTCCCTTTTCTCAGGTGTTTTTCTACAGGCCATGAGAACAAATATTTTTTGATCTCTTTTTTTTAATTATTTTGACTACACCACAGCACTGAGACTGCTCTTGTTAAGGTCTTCAATTACATACATTTAAACTTATTAGCATTATTAATGGATTTCAGTTCCCCATGGCTCAATTCTGGGGCCTTTTCTGTTCAACATCTACATGCTCCCAGTAGCTCAGATTATTGAAAACAATACATTTACATATTTACATCATCAAGGGACTATGGCCCAATACCAGTACTGACTAAGTGCATTGAACAAATCAATGATTGGATTTGCTTCAATCAAACAAAGACTGAATTGTTTTTGGAAAACCAAGGAAGAACCATTAAAAGTCAGCGCTCAGCTTCAGTCGGTAATGTTAAAAACCACAAACCGAGCCAGAAATCTTGGTGTATTCATGGACTCAGACAATTACAAAGTCAGTCTACTCCCCAGTAGAGTATATCAAGAATTGAAAGACTTATTTCCCAGCAGGTTTTGGAAAAACGTGTTTGTGCATTTATATTCAGTAGACTTGACGCCTGTAGTCTTTACAGGTCTCAGACAGCTGCAGCTGATTCAGGACACTGCTGCTCAAGTCTTCACTAAGACCAAGAAAGCAGATCAAAAGCTCCACTTCAGTTCTCTTTACACTGGTGTCCTATCTGTCAAAGAATAGACTTCAAAATACTATTGTTGATTTACTAAGAACTAGGCTTTACATGTGTACCGATCAGTGAGTTTGAATAAACCGATCACCGATCCGATCACAGCTTCTTTGTCCATGCTCCGTTTCTTAAACTCAGCATGCTCCTCCTCGTGTTCCCTATCCAAGTACATTTGTGGTGTTGAAACATTTTCCAGATGCTTCCCCACAAGGTACTTTAGTGTTGCACAGATTGCAAATAGCTTGTGTTTTATCTGTCTGCCTACACCACCGACATGTTTGTTTTGAATCCGACAGCTAATGATTAAAGATTCAAAACTTCATTGTCTGTCACATTGTGACAGGGCTCAAAACTAACTGTCGGATTCAAACAAACATGTCGGTGGTGTGGAACTTTGGAGTTAATGAGACAGATAAAACACAAGCTATCTGTAATTTATGCAACAGGAGCATCTGCAAAACGTTTCAACATGACGACATGGATCGGCGAATGAAGACATTACAGCCGACCTCACAAATTGCATAAAATGCTAAATATCGGCCGATCCGATATAGCCGTTCAGATCGGTGTAAAGCCTACTAAGAACTGAACGTTTTAGGGTCAAAATACATTATTTTTGTTGTATTAGAGCCACTGAAAAAAATTCTGAGAAAAAATGTGAGATTAAAGTCAGAATTCTGACTTTTTTCTCAGAATTCTATTTTTTTTTCAGTGGTCCTAATACTCTTTCGTAGTTTGAAACTGCTTGTTATTAAACCAAATATTAGGTTCACTATTTCACACTTCACTATTTCCTGTATTCATGCCTTTTATGTATTATGTAAAGCACATTTACTTGCCTTGTATTTGAAATGTGCTGTATTTGCCCTGCCTTGTAGGTTCCTCACTATGAGCCATGACAAACACATTACACACTGACAGTTGATACATTGTTATTGAAAAAATATTGATCAGAACTGCTTTAATTGTAATCTTTAAGTAGAGTTTATGAAATAAATGTGCAATATTCAGCAGTTTTACAGATATTAACAAATGATGAGTGTAATCAGTTCAATCATTGTGTTTGTGTGCATGCAGGTAATCTGGATCTGACTGGTCCTAAGCAGGTGTTTAAAGCGGAGAACAATCCCTGGGTCACTCCAATTGCAGACCAGTTCCAACTGGGTGTCTCCCATGTTTTTGAATATGTTCGCTCAGAGACCTACAAGTAGTAAGTTCTAACACTTATACACATATACGCGCAGTGATATTTTTTCCTGCAGTGCATACAATTGCATACAATACAAACACTCAACATGGGTTCTTAATGGTGCAATGCAAGTCATGACTTGATATGTACTTGGTGACTCTCAATTGCATGTCGTTTCAGGTGTAATGTGTATGATTTGTAATGTTTGATATGATTCCCAATGTAGATACAGTGTGTATATATGTCTAAGCAGTCTTCTGAGGGAAAAAGAAAGTATTGGAGGTTCTGCTGTGAGGCAAAAGGCTGATATTAATTCTTTGTGCCAGGCAGAAAGAGATGCTGTAAATCCCCTGTGTAAATGCTTCACACTGCTGCTCTGAGGCATGCTCTGGAACTGATCCGTGCACTGTGTGAATGTGTGAAAGTGAGACAAAGACACCATGTCTCAAATTCCATATTATGTTTGCATACTTGTTTGAGCATTATTAGTGAGTGAAACTCCTTTCTATGTGCACACTGCTGTTGAATCAATAGCATGTGATCACACAGAGTTACTAAAATAAGCATATAGCAGAACAGTAATGTTGACTGTGTACTGGGTGCACCTTCTAAATAAAGTAGTGAAAATGTAATTTCACAATACCACGTGGCATCATCAACACCAGCTTTTAAAAAAAGTCCTCATAAACACAGATGCTAGCAGATAATACACTGCCTGGCCAAAAGAAAGTCACCACCAAAAGAAAAAGGTCACACCGCCTTTAGCTTTGATTACAGAACGCATTCGCTGTGGCATTGTTTCAATAAGCTTCTGCAATGTCACAACATTTATTTCCATCCAGTGTTGCATTCATTTTTCACCAAGATCTTGTATTGATGATGGGAGAGTGGAACCACTGCGCAAAGGCTTCTCCAGCACATCCCAAAGATTCTCCATGGGGTTAAGTTCCGGACTCTGTGGTGGACAATCCATGTGTGAAAATGAAGTCTCATGCTCCCTGAACCACTCTTTCACTATTTGAGCCCCATGAATCCTGGCATTGTCATCTTGGAATATGTCCGTGTGTGCCCGTATTAAACATAGCCCTGAGTTCTACTGTTGTTTTTCTACGATTTTATTTCACCAAACTTAAATGAATGAAATCAAATGGTAGAAAAACAACAGTAGAACTCAGGGCTATGTTTAATAGTGAAAGTAAGAGCATTTCCACACGCACAATGCGAAGGGATCAAGCTTTTGGGACTGAACAGCTGTGCAGCCTTAAGAAAACCACTAATCAGGGAGGCTAATCGGGAAAAAAGGCTTCAATTTTCTAGGGAGCATAAAGATTGGAGAAGGTCATGTGGTCTGATGAGTCCAGATTGACCCTGTTCCAGAGTGATGGTTGCATCAGGGTAAGAAGAGAGGCAGATGAAGTGATGCACCCATCATGCCTAGTGTCTACTGTACAAGTCTGTGGGGGCAGTGCTATGATCTGGGGTTGCTGCAGTTGGTCAGGTCTAGGTTCAGCAACATTATGAGCCCAAAGAATGAGGTCAGCTGACTACCTGAATATACTGAATGACCAGGTTATTCCATCAATGGATTTTTTCTTCCCTGATGGCACAGACATATTTCAAGATGACAATGCCAGGATTCATGGGGCTCAAATAGTGAAAGAGTGGTTCAGGGAGCATGAGACTTCATTTTCACACATGGATTGTCCACCACAGAGTCCGGAACTTAACCCCATGGAGAATCTTTGGGATGTGCTGGAGAAGGCTTTGCGCAGTGGTTCCACTCTCCCATCATCAATACAAAATCTTGGTGAAAAATGAATCAACACTGGACTGAAATTAATGTTGTGACATTGCAGAAGCTTATTGAAACAATGCCACATCGCATGCTTTCCGTAATCAAAGCTAAAGGTGGTCCAATGAAATATTAGAGCGTAACCTTTTTTTGGTGGCGACTTTTTTTTTTGGGCCAGGCAGTGTACATATATGTACAGTATGTAGTATTTACAACTTTGTTTGTAAAATCAAACTACTTGTGAAAAGTGTTTCGCTAAAGGCGAGGCATTCAAAAGGGAAATATAAAATAAATATGATTTTGATCATGTGTACAATTTGACATTTATGTCTACTAGAGACTAGTACTAGAGAAAAGGTCAGTGGAGTACCAAAATCACTGTGTTCAGTACTTGTCTGCAGATATCATTCTCCAGACTGAAGTGTTTGACCGATGAGCCAGCACATATTATCCGTATGTCCCAGGTGGTACTTGGCAAAAAACACTAACCTTTCTAAGTTGCCTTAGAACAACTTAAGTTGACTCCATTACATTTAGGTTCTATTTCTACCAGGAACGTACACCAACAAAAGACTATACATTATATTTAGTGACAAGTTGATCAAATTGTCAATCACCTGTGTCTGTCAGGCTGGGTGATGGAGGGCTCAGCTACTCGGCCATGGACTGCCATTCTAACTTGATCAATCACTGTCACCCTTACTGGGAATCCTCATCAGAAGTGAGAAGGGAAACATTCAGAATTCAGTCTGTTAAATCCACACTGACTCTGACCTGTGTTCAGCGTCTCTGTCCACAGAAGCGAGAATCTGTCAGCATCAGCTCCTGACGAGCTGAGAGGACAGTGACCAACTAAACAGTTTTCACCAGGCTGACTGACAGCAGAAATCTACTGAACCAAAATAGTTTTCATGTATGCTCCAGGGGAAGAAATTGACAGTATTATTTCAGAGTCACAGATTTTTATTTCCCCACCCATCATAGTGAGTAAGGGGAATCTGCCTGTAGTGAAACTGCCAAACTCACAGGCACACAGGGAAGCTTGATCAATCAATTTAGATACTGTTAATGAATTCAGGACATATAAACAACTCAATCAGTCAAGGCAGATGGCCCGCCCACTTAGAGCTCGGTTCTGGTTGAGCTTTCTTCCTGTTAAAGGGGAGGTTTTGCTTGCTGCTGTCACCAAGTGTTGCTCATGGGAGAATGTTGAGTCTCTTCATTTTAGATTATAGAGTAGTACTAGTATAAGAAAATGCTGGGGGCCCATAGTGACATGTGTCAGTGTGGATTGATAAATTGGATAAAATGGAAGCAGATCTGTTCTGTGAGACACGCGAGTGATGTATGTAAAAAATGCTTCTAAAAACACTGTGGATAGGCTGTTAGTCAGGGCTCATAAATGCAACAAAAGCTTTATTTATTTGTCAATACAAACAAACACTGCGCACTACTCAAGATCTTTCTCTGTCCTTTGATGTTTTTTTTTCAAAAGACCTTAAATGATATCAAACTAATTAGACAAAGCAAGTATAAACTGAAGTTGGTTAGGTTAAATCTCGCCTGGAAATTTGAAAATTAAATTAAATTTGGCTGACTTTCCATTAAATTTAGGGTAAAAAAAATTCCAAAACTCTTTTTTGTGCATCTGGACATAAAACATATGTCTACAAAATTAGTTCTTCCATGCTAATTTTTAAGGAGGGGCTTTAATATTCTAATTTTCTCATGCCCACGACCCATAAAATATTAAATATTAAATATTTCACACATTATTACATTACCCCATTATTATTACCCCATATATTACATCATATTTCGAGCACATTTAGGCCCTCAATAAAGAAACAAATACTTCAAATACAACAGGAGCTTTGCACCATTTGGTGCTGGGGCCTTGTGTACATCATCTATGGAAGAAGTGTTAGTCACAGTTTAGTTTGATGTTTTTTTTTAAATGTTTAAGCCACATAATAACAACTTAATTAAAAGTTCCAACTGTTTTTTTCCTCATTAGTAGTCATTTAACTACTACTTTTGAAAGCACTGGGTATCTGTTCCATCAATCAGTTATGGTCAGCCCTGCAACTATGCCCTGATATTTCCCAAACCTCTAAAGCAATACCCCAAAGGATTCTTGGTACCAGGGAAAAGTTCCTGTTGTGGAACGTTTGTGTAATAATTCTCTGTACTGGATCAGGAAGAGGGACAGAAGGTAATGTGGGAGAAATGCAGGTTTCCAATTACCCTTTAGTCTGCCATGCACTTCTTTCTGATCAGCTGTTTGCTGCACCTTTGCTATCCACCTGCTGCCCACCTTCTCAGTGAACTACCTTCAAAACATGTTTCTAGAAAAATATTAGGGTCAGTGCTTTAGAAGATTTGCCAAGATTCTGTTTGCTGTTCACTATAATTCACAGCAACAGTTATGTTTGAAGTTATTAATTGTGTGTATTATTTAAGTCTAATAAATGTAATAAATGCATTACCTTCCTCAGAAAACATTTGCGTAGTTAAATTTCTTGGCACATTACCCACACCAAATGTTGATCTATGGAATAGCATGAAACAAGAGGCAGGAATGCATATCACATCAAAAACACCACAGTGTACCCTTAAAGCTGCACCGTGTAGAATTTGGCAATGTGGCATTTAGCAAACAGATCTGGCAAAAGGGAATATATATATATATATTAGTTAGTCTATAATCAACTGAAAATAAGAATAATTGTTTTTTTGTTTCCTTAGAATGAGCACTCTATATCTACATAAAAAGTGGGTTCATTTCCACAGAGCCCACCATGTACCACCACCACCATGCACTGCCATATTTCTGCAGTAGCCTGGTCTAGACAAACCAAACACTGGTTGTAGAGAGGGCATTTCATGTTGTGAGTTTCACTGCCATGGTAGGTTCTCCTACACGTTTGGAAAGGGAGAGTGAAGGGAATTCAGTTGGTTGTAATCTCAACCTCACCATTAGAGCCACTAGATCCTACACACTGGTCCTTTAAAGACTCATATAATACCTGGGTGAACAGTAGTGTTTCACAGTCCTTTCTGGTGAGATTACTTGAATGTTGGCATACCCATGACTAACATTAGTTATGCTGGTTAAACTACAACACATTTTTATCCTCTTTCGGGGCAGTCTGTCAGCTGAACACATTGACCACACTGGTATCAATCCTCCATTAATCCCAGTAAGAAAACGAGCACAACAACCCCCAAGTGTAAAGTGAATGTGGTGTTACAGGTGCTAATAAATGTAATATAATGAAAATACTGCAAAAACACATTGCAATGTTTATGGGGTGTTAAGTTACTGTTGCAGTGCTGAACCATAAGGGGCAGCCTTGCCTCAGTAATTGTGCATACTTACCTCCACATGTGGCTATTTTCAGCTTGTTCTCCCTCTTGTGATGGCCATGGCATCACACTCAGATACCCCCTCAGCCTGCGAGAGACTGTATGAACACTGTGATGAAGACTGAGTGAGAAAGATGAGAGTGCATGTGATTAAGTGCAAATAGAAGACACGCACGCAAACACACATGCACACACAGCAGTCTGTCTGTAGACAGGTGTTAGTTTCATTCCAAAGAGATCCTCTCTGTGTCTTCACAGCTTCATTCACACCTGACTAAATGTCCTTCACCTTCCAACTCTTGTCAACACCCAAACACACACACATCTGTCTTCAGCTCCTGCTTCTATCTAATTTAGTGGATGAATCCTGACTGGAAAGTGAAAGTAGTAATCACACTGTGCTTTCCTATTGTAGTTGGCCAAGAAATTGACAGAGCTGATTTGTAACACCTTTGTGTTGATGTGAGTTATATTAATTGTCAGAGTAAAAGCAAAAGGTAATCTGTAGATGAACATTCATTAAAATGGGAATGGCTGGAGAAGTTGCATACTCCACTGCATGATGACCCTGAACTTCTTCTCCACTCTGTTCTGAACTGCAGCATTCAGAGCTCCTCTTGTAGTGAAGCCATCTGTCTTGCTTAAAGGGATGTACATCAGTGTATTCCGGTATCTTACTGTAGCATTTATATTTTGCATGACTGCTGTTTACAGAATCATTTAATGTTTGAGCTTTACTGTATGTTGAGTCATGGTGATGGTGGTTGGGACATATTAATACAACTATTTACCAGATTATCTATCTGTTTATTATCATTATTTATGATCCTCGTATATTGATGAATAGACTGATAGGTGTATGAAGTTCTTGGCCAAATTCACCTTTCAGAGTCAGTGAGGGAAAATGTGACTATTCATCTTTTATGAAATCTAAGCTATCCCTTTAATATACCCATAATATATGAGAAATAAAATGCCAGTTAAGTGCTTGTTTTGATCTCAACAAAGAGTCAGCTGACTTTACAAAATTGTAAAATGCTGTTTTCAAACAGCATGCATCCACACCAGCTGTTTCAGCTGGTTTCTGTGAACACCACCTTCCACAATAAAATGCCAAAACAGGAATTCTCCTCCTACTGGGCAGCAGTAGCTGGTCAGCTACACAAAACTCCATTACCATGGATTCTTCCCAACATTAGTTTATTGCAGCAGATTCCAACGCTTTGAGGTGACAGCTATGTTTTACTCTAAACAAACTGTCAAGATATTGAACCCCAAATTGCTCTTGATGGCTGTGTCAGCACCCTGCATGATAGCTTGCAACAGTTTTTGTGTGTGTGAATGGATGAATGTGGCTTGTCTAAATGCAACAATAGTGTAAAACAGAAGGACAGAGGGCCAAAATGGAGAGAAAGAGATGCCTTTATGGATTTAGCTGCCTTAGTGTGGACATAGCCTGGTGTTGGTACTTATGGCGCTTTTCCACTATACAGTTCTAGCACTACTTGACTCGACTCGTTTTTTTTTTTTTTGCGTATCCACTAGGGATAATACCTGGTACCTGGTACTTTTTTAGTATCTGCTCTGCTGAGGTTCCAAGCGAGCCGAGCCGATACTAAATGTGACGTCAACAGACTGTCGGCCACTGATTGGTCAGAGAGTCACTGGAAGAATCATGAGCCGTCCCACACAAGAATCACACTCTGCATTTTTGTTTGTTTGTAACAGTGTTACAACCAGTGGTTCTTGCTTAGAGTGTGACAGAAAGCCACATACAGCAGCAAGTACACCATCACCTCCATGTCCTCCATTGGTTATGTGTTTGTGTCACATATAAAATAAAGTTACAGCAGTTTTGCACAGCCGTGCTATGACGACCCCGCCCACAATGAGGAGTCGAGTCGAGCTGAGTGGTGCTAGAACTGTATAGTGGAAAAGCGCCATTAGTGATCTGTATATCTATCTACCTTGAAAGTGTTGAGATTAACTCTGATGGTATTCATTTGTGGCTGCAAAAGCTAGCTAGCAATGAGAAATCTGCTGTTGCAGCTGTCTGTATGAATTTTCATGCTGTCCCTTGTATTTGGCATTCATACACAGGATTTTAGCACCATTTTTTTTGAGCTCCCTATCTGAGTGCTGCTCTATAATAAACATGGATAAACAGATGCTCATATTGACTTTTTAAGTTAATTTCTTAGTGTACTGAAATTATCTGAAGCAGATGACCACCTATACATAGGAAATCAATTTTAGAAATTTGTATGCTTTCTAAAATGGTCGCAGTCTTTCTGCAGTTTACATCATCCTCACTGTAAGATGCTAAAATATTTTATATTTTGTCTCTTTCTTTTCATTTCATGTCATTTCCAGCCATTTCAGCATGACTAGGTCTGAGTACTGTTGCTGGATGCAGTGTGCAGTCCCTCTCAGTTGCTGTCTAATTATATTCACGCATTAATGCCTAACAGAGGCGGCTGCACCAGGGCCCCACAGTGAGAGGATCTCACAGTTACAGGGCTGATATTGCAGGCTCTCTCTCACATGCCATCCTCCCTCCTTCTCCAATCTAGTCTCACATCAAAACATATCAGCTATTTTGGTCCACGAACAAGACGTATTAGTTTTACAATAACAGCTAAAAAATTGTGAGATAGCTATGTGGGGTTTTTTTGTTTTTTTTGGTTTTTTTTGGCCTATTCTTTTCTACTGGTCTGCATCCACGTAACACTCAAGTTCCTGTCTGTGAGAACAAATGACATGGCTGACATTTTTAAACTTCTCAGTGGAAAATGCAGTATGTTAAAATAGTTTCAGCAATAAAATGCATTTTGATAACGTTTCTAGCAAAGAATGTGCATTATGTATTTATAATGTTGTTGAGTGAATATACACATGATTTTTAGTTTGTTTGTTATTGCAAAGTGTCAGGTCTAGCCAGAACATTGTTTCAATACAACATAGAGACAGTCAGTCTGAGAAGTTGGAAGGACAGATAGAGTTGGGTATTGTCAGCATAGCAGTGATTAAAAACAACAACATTTAAGCAGGTTGTCAGACCAAAACAGGTGTATTGAGAAGAGAAGGGCATGGAGCACAGATCCTTGAGATACTCCAGTGGGAAGAGAGTGGAACTTGGACTCTTTTCCTCGCCATGCCACTTTGAATAATCGGCCTGTAAGGTAGGACACAAACCTGAGTAACGATCTACCAGAGAGGCCCAGTTGAGATCATGTCAAAGGCTGCCAACAGGTCCAGCAAGATGAGGAATGATGACTGGACATCACTTCTCACTGACCTCAGTTTCTATAACCACCAGCACACTTTCAGTGGATTAGCCACTTTTTTCTTTTTAACAACAGGGTAACTTGGACCTGCTTAAACAGGGTGGGGATTGTACCTGAGCCCAGAGAAGAGTGTTCATGTGTGTGATCTTAGAAGTGTTTGTGGGTGAGATAGCTTGAAAGGACCAGGGAGGATTAGAATTGTTGAGATTAGTGAGTGTTTGGTCATGTTTGGTAATGGAAGTCTTTACCAAGTGGCATGGCAGAAGAAAATCTTGGAACTACTGTCACAACTTCCCTGACCTCAAAATGTTTCACTCATTCAGCTGACTTGCAACTGTGTTTTTCAAAACTGAATAACTGAGTAAAACACTGTAATGCAAACAATCCATTCACTATTAATGAATAATTAATAGACCATATTTAGTGACTGTCAATAACATGATCAGGTAGCTGAAATAGTGATCAGCAAATCACTCAAGACATATTTCAAACATCAGCAAATTATGATTTATGGTCCATTGATTATTATATCTATAACAGCTTGTTTGCCTGGTTGGAAATGCATGATGTCCACCGTAAGACTGCCGTATTCTGCTGCCTCAGCTTGGAAATGGGCAAGTTTCCCGCTGTGTGTAAGGCTGCATTCAGACTGAAAACAGCCCTGCGTTACAACAGGACAGTGAGCTGCGTTGGTGGGACCAGTAACACAATGAAATATGATCCAGGGGGTCAAGTTACAGATGAATTGCATTTAAAGGCTTTATCTGAAACAAAATACTGCAGATTGGTTTATGATACTCATAGACATGACTTTCATATTTGTCTCAGTGGCACTATGGAACGTCACAGTGCTCTTAAAGTCTGTGTAAAGTAAGAATAAATATGTGTTCTGAGTTTGACATACCACAGAAAAGTGTGTTGTTAACCACCCTGCCAAATTGAATGTTTAAAAAAATCGCCAAATATATGAAATTAGGCTTCAAAGTTGTGTAAAAATCAGCCTCTTTCTCTGCTCCCAAACGCTGTGGGAGTGCCCGCCAAGATTGCTGAAACTCCGCCCCCTACCAAGTGTCACCTGTCAATCAAAGTCACCACCTCTACCAGAAACATGGACGCTACGTCTGAGAGCTTTCTGCTGCTAACTCAGCTGCTAGCTTGGTGGCTAACTCGGCTGCTAGCTCAGCGGCTAACTCAGCTATGTGGCTAACTGTAGGCCAGGGGTCGGCAACCTTAGGAACGCGTGCCACGGTTGGCGCAACGCAACATAGTCACTGGCACACTGGCAAAAGCAGTTTCCTCTCGGCAGCATTTAAAATCACCTGTTAACCATGGCACCTGTACGGAAGAGGATTAGGGTCACTGTGGGGGAAAAAAGTGAGTTCTGACTTTTTTCTCAGAATTCTGACTTTCTGAAGGAAAAAAAAAGTCAGAACTCACTTTTTTTTTTTCCTAATCCTCTTCCGCACACCTGCTCCATGCGTGGCCTGTCTTCTTTAGTTGACAGGTGCAATGCGATCGGTCTAATAAGCGGCAACACAGAGCTATCAGGACGCTTTACTCTCACATGCGCTGCATTGATAGTCACACAATCACACCCACACGTGCATCACCCTCTAGTGCGCGCTCTTGCTCGCTCACTCCAGATTTCGGGAGATTGGATCTCAGATGCAGGCATCAGGGAATATGTGGGAGACTCCCAGAACTTCCGGGAGAGTTGAGATGTTTGTAACAATGACTAACGATGTGAGCATCTTCACTTGAACTATAGCGTCCTGTAAACAGTGGTGTCAAGCATGAGCTGTGCGCTCCAGCTGTCTGCAATTAATTACTGATGAGCTGTTACTGCTGTACGATGTACAGAGAAATAAGAAGAAAAGCAGAAAGGTTCACAGGCAGGTGGTGATTGAGTGTGTTGAACAGATGTATTTCAGACACTAGTTGCTGTGATGTTTCAGTATTTACAGACCAAACTGAGCTGCAGCACATGTTGAAGCGTGTACCGCTGCAGCAGTGACCACACGTTGTGAGCACAGATCCGCTTACAAAGATCCGCTAACTTTGTTGTTTTTTTTTTACATTATAATAGAAAACTAAGGTCCAGCATCTTTGTAATAATAAGGACTTATCTAAATAAATCACCTCTGGGTGTCATCCTGCTCCAATTTACAGCACGCCAGTCCGTGGAGAGAGAGGAGCAAAGCTGCATTAAAATAAATAAATACATCAGTCAGCTTCCAAAATTAAAATGTTGATGTTGCATATGGATAGCAGCATTCTGATATAATATACATTTTTTTGTTTGATGCACTGAGGTCTCCATTTTGACATTTCCTTCCTTCCTGTAAATAATGGAAAAATATCTTTAAAATGTTCTTCCATGTGGCATATATGGATGTTTTTGTATTTTGTATCATCTTATTGTTGATTATGGCACACTCATTAACAAGAAAATTAAAACTGGCACTCCATGTCAAAAAGGATGCCTACCCCTGCTGTAGACTGTAGTAGTAGTAGTGTGGGCTGAATGTATTTATACCTCTACAGCAGCAGGGGCGGGTTTATGCTAGATCTACCCACTAAATCCTGAACACAGAAATCTTGAAACACAGTTTGTGAAGCCTAGCTCCACAATTCAAATCTAAATGGTTGAAATGCTTTACACCTTTTTTAGAAATACATTTATGACCTATAAATGTCTGAATTCACTTAACACAGTCTTTAGAGGTTTTTATAGTGTAAGTCACTGGTATACAATGCATGCCAGTTGAAGACATTGTATTATAGGTCGGTTTGGAGTGTCTAAAACAAACTGCAATTGATGTGCGTAATTTCACAACATCTCCCTTTATAATGGTACATATACAAGTCATTCAACAATTTGGTCAAATGAGTAGAACAATGCAGTGTACTTATTCATGTGTCTGTGTATGTAGCTAACAAGGGCAGAAGATATTTTTGTTGGTTTGTTTATGGATAAAATACTACACACATGCAAATTCCTGAGATTACTGTTGGGTCATCACAAAGTGTACTTAACTAATGATAAGGGCAGACCCATTTGCCACCATTGGCTAAAAGCACACAGTTGTTTTTAATGAATCTTAATTAGGATCTTTTCTACTCCTTTCCTCTCTGTTCCCCTGCTTTTTCCTCTACCTTCCTTAACTTTGTTGCTCCTCCTCCTCCTTCCCACTAATGTTTCTTCGCCTCTAAATTGCTTGGCAGCTTCAGTGAAGATGAGTTGGCTGTGAGAGGAAGGCCCCCATCAAATCAATGGCCTTTGACCTCCCTGAATATTTCTCTCTCTCTCTCACTTTCTTTCTCTCACTTTCTTTCTCTCTCTCTCTCTCTCTCTCTCTCTCTCTCTCTCTCTCTCTCTCTCTCTCTCTCTCTCTCTCTCTCCCCCTCTCTCTCTCTCTCTCTCTCTCTCTCTCTCTCTCTCTCTCTCTCTCTGGCTCTCTGGCTCTGTCCCCCCCCCCTCTCTCACACACACACACACACACACACACACACACACACACACACACACACACACACACACACGGGTAAAATAAAAGCAAATATAAAAGCAAATGCAAGATTTCAACCTCTACACACGCACACACACACACAGAACTTTGCTGTGATTAATTAAGCCGTGTGGAATAGCAGAGCTCCATAAAGACATCATCAGGAATCTGAATCCATTCGCTTCTCATCCTCTGCATTTAATTGGCCATAACAGTTCTTCACTGGAGCTGCTCATGAACACCTACATACACACATGCACAGTGCACACACTTGAAGAAAGAAAGGGGAAATCTTTATGTTGATCCGTAGCTCGAAATGTTGATGCTCTGTAAAGCTTGTATGAACCATTGTTGTCATTCGTGTTTGTGTGTATGTTTTGCATGTTTGTGGCTGGTTGGATATCTCATGCTCTCCTGGGACAGTAAAGAGAGTAGGTGAATGTTAACTGTTTCTCTTGCACATAGATAGATTTTCTTTACCATCAAGAACTAGCGATTGCTGATTCCACATCCCACTGTGTCTCTATACTCTGTCTACAGAGTATAGAGAGTGATACACGGATAATTATGCAGTAGTACAGCAAAGCAAATGAATGTAGCAATAAGCTGACTGAGGGCAATCTAGATGTTAAAGAACAATTGTCCAGTCGGTCCAACTGTAAATGCTATCATTTTGAGCATGTTTTATGGAATACTATGCATGAAAGCATAAACAAAGTAAAAATGAAAGATGCTTATTTTAATTAATCGAGAGCTGTTTTATTTGAATTTGGTAACTGCATGAATATTACAATAAAAGTTGTCAGGAACTTATCATAAGCTCATACTGTAGTGTAGCATGGTGAACATTCAACCATAACCATAACCACTACTTACTGAAACTTTGCTAATCCTAACCCTAACCTTAATCACTAACTCCAAAAATCAGCATTTTAACAATTGGTGACATGGCTTTTGTCCCCAATTGCACAAGCTGTCCTCAATCAATTGGTCTTGTCCCATTGTGCAGTATATCATGTGTATATTGTGTGTAGCACAAGTAGAGAAAATAAATGATTTTAAATCACATATGAATACTGACACCGTGGTTTTGTCACTATTCATATGTGATTAGCAAACCATTACCCATTTTGATGCTTATTGGCTTTCAGTGCTTCGATGGCTCAGAAATGCTTTTAAGCAAAAGGAAAGTATATAATGTAGTAAAGTTCTATCTTATGCACTGTGCATGACAACTTTTCGGGAATACCACAGGGTCACGGAATTCCCGCGGGAATCCCGCAGTACTGAAGTTAATTTCACTGTTGATCATGTGATTGATACGGCACTGGAAAAAATCAACAGGAGCAGGCATGATGTATATTGCAATTGCAAATGTGTTTATATTGGAGTTATTATGCAATTTGCAGTTCTATTATCTGTATTATCTGTCTCCCTTGTCAGCTATGGCTGGTTGCTGGTTGGTTGCAGGCTGTCACGTGACGTGACCTGCATACCCATTATCAGTGGCTAATTAAACAAGTTGGATATCGTCGGGGGCGAAGTAGGGGAACGGGACAAGACCGGGAGTCATTTTTCTGGGAGTGGGGCAGAACTACATATTTTTTAAAATCTGTCACGATTTGGACGGGACAGGAGCGTTTTTGTGGGAGCTGGATTGTCATTAGTTTTAAAGAGATTTGACCAGAAACCAAAATTTGACCTGATCATGGCATGATAATATAAAAGTACACTTTCATCTACCATAAAATATGCAAACTCTACCATCATAGCTGCATTATTCTCCCTCATCACATTGATTTATATCTTCCTTTTTGACACACTGACTGATCTAACCCCTCTACTCCATCTTCCTCCTCATCCTTCATCCATCAAGGCTGAGAAACCCAAATTATGCTAATACTAGCTTGTTATGACAGCACGAAGTGTGCTGCACTGGCCACTTATTGACTAAATGAATAGTCTTGCTTTTCTTTAAAGGAATACACACAATCAGTCACCACAGGCCAGATCTCCTCCTGCAGCTCTATTTTTTGTTCATTATGCTTCCACTTCACATTCAAACAGCTACAGTATAATGGCATGACATGTATTGCAATGTAATCACAGTGTCATGTAATTTATTGAAGAAGATATAGATATATAGATAGATAGATGTGAATTATTCATCCCCATAGGGGAAATTCATGTATCCAATAGCTCATACATAAACACAAATACATAAATGAAAAAGAACAAATAATATATACAAAAAGCCTAAAAGTTAAAAAAACAATGTATACAAAAAACAAACAAACAAACAAACAAACCTAAAAGTTATAAAACTAAGCCAAAATATACAAGAAAAGTAGATTAAGAGGAGGAAATGTACAATATGTAGATGGGAGGTGAGGGTGATGTGATTAACCTCTTAATACACACTATTTTTTATGTTTTTAGCCTAAACAACATGCCCAAGTTGTGAGCAGCACAGATCCCACATAGTTTGAGACTCAGAGATGTGTCTGGTATCATTGGAAAGGAAACACTCTCAGGATTCTTGTAAAAGTGTCTGTGTGATTCTGTGACTTACTGACAAAGAGTGGCAGAGGTTACAATAATGGGGTTGTTTACTCGCCCATAGGTTTGCCTATACAATGACATGTGTACAGACATTCAGAGACCTGTCAGCAGGATATAGACACAATGAGGCCACAGCCACATGTCTTGGCTTCATGCAGTCCAAATTTGGAGTCAAAAGACCAAAAAATGCCTCCTCATCACTCCAGTTCATAAGAAACTCTGCTGCCTCTGCAGTCGTGTATTTCTTTGCCATATGTTGCTATCTATGTATTTATTTAGCTATATATCTATTTATCTATCCATTTATTTAGCTATAAAGATGTCAAGTCGAAGAAGAACCAACCGTGTAACAAGATGCCAAATGCGTAATGATATGATTCAACTCTTTTACACACTGGGTGCGCGCACAGACAATGGAACGCGCCGGTTACCCTTATGGACAGCCAAACTGATAGCTTAGTGTCATACATCATACACCGTTGGAAACCTCAGACTATTGGCTTAAAGGTTATCAACTTAATTTCCCCCAATATTTCCATTAGCTGGAACAACAGTCAATCAAACCCACGTTGTCGTTTGTCACATGTCCTCATTGGCTTTGGAGACACGTACTGCCTGATCCTAAGCACTGATTGGCTTGTGTGTGGTGTCGTCAGAAGCAGAAGAGGCTCACGGTCGTAAACATCTAGTCACGTGTACTCTGAGATGGACGTGCAGGTCAGGAAATGACCTAAACGGACCGTATATGGTTTGTTTCTTGTGTATTACGTTATGTGTTGGACTAAATACATTCTAAATATTTCGGTTTTATGGAAATTTATTTCATATTTCACAAGAATGGATATTTGGCGAGCTGTACAGAAAGTGCTGAGTCATAAGATGATTGTTGTGGATAAAGGGAAGACTTTGAAGGTATGTAGGCATTATAGCTTTTCTCACTTAGCTGAGTGTCTAGCCAAGACAATTGTTAATACTATTACGGCTGTGAGCAACCATATAATTTGTGAGTGGTCTTGAATGAATCAGGAGAATCTAAGCTTTCTAACACTGCACGGCATGAATATATATGTTTAAGGGTTGGTGTTTAAAACATTCAGAAGAACGGATGTTAGGAGGTAGCGACTATGAGATAAGCACAAAAATCAAAGAAAATGACCAAATCAACCAAAATTGAGCAAGTTAACAAAACCGGGCCATTTAGTTGTGCTGCTACTACAGTAATTACTGTAGACTAAAGGCACTCG